>NC_142516.1:86387500-86390000 GCF_057876585.1 Rhinolophus sinicus
CCTAACCCTAAACCTAACCCTAACCCTAACGCAAACCTAACCCTAACCCTAACCTAACCCTAAGACTAACGCAAAGCTAACCCTAACCCTAACCCTAACCCAAACCATAACGCATACTTAACCATAACCCTTACCCTAACCCTAACGCAAACCTAACCTTAAACCTAACCCTAACCCTAACCCTAACCCTAACCCTAACCTTAACCCTAACCCTAACCCTCACCCTAACCATAACCTAATCGTAACCCTAACCCTAACCTATCCCTAACCCTAACCCTAACCCTAATCATAACCATAACCATAACCCTAACCCTAAACCTAATCCTAACCCTACCTATGACGCAAACCTAACCCTAACCCTAACCGCAACCCTAACCATAACCGTAACGCAAACCTAACAATCACACCAACCCTAACCCTAACCCTAACTCTAACGCAAACCTAACCCTAACAATAACCCTAACCCTAACACAACCTAAATCTAAACCTAACCCTAACCCGAAACCTAACATTAACCCTAACCCTATCCTAAACCTAATCCTAACCCTAACCCTAACCCTAACCCTAACCCTAACCCTAACCCTAAACCTAACGAAAACCCTAACGCAAACCTAACCCTAACCCTAACCCTAACCCTATCGCAAACCTAACCCTAACCCTAACCCTAACGCAAACCTAACCCTAACCCTAACCCTAACCCTAACCCTAACCCTAATAGAAACCTAACCCTAACCCTAACCCTAACCCTAACCCTAACCTAACCCTAACCCTAACCCTAACCCTAACACTAACGCAAAGCTAACCCTAACCCTAACCCTAACCCTAACCCTAACGCATACCTAACCCTAACGCTTAACCTAAACCTAACCCTAACCCTAACCCTAACCCTAAACCTAACAGAAACCTAACCCTAACCCTAACCCTAACCCTAAACCTAACGCAAACATAACAGTAACCCTAACCCTAAACTTAACATTAACCCTAACGCAAACCAAACCCTAACCCTAACCCTAACCCTAACACTAACGCAAAGCTAACCCTAACCCTAACCCTAACCTAACCCTAACGCATACCTAACCCTAACGCTTACCCTAACCCATACGCAAACCTAACCCTAAACCTAACCCTAAACATAACCCTAACCCTAACCCTAACCCTAACCATAACCTAACCCTAACCCTAACCGTAACCATAACCTAACCCTAAACCTAACCCTAACCCTAACCCTAACCCTATCGCATACCTAACCCTAACCTTAACCCTAACGCAAACCTAACCCTAACCCTAACCCTAACCCTAACCATAACCCTAACAGAAACCTAACCCTAACCCAAACCCTAACCCTAACCATAACCTAATCGTAACCCTAACCCTAACCCTAACCTAAACCTAACCCTAACCCTAACCCTAACCCTAACCATAACCATAACCCTAACCCTAAACCTAATCCTAACCCTAACTATGACGCAAACCTAACCCTAACCCTAACCACAACCCTAACCATAACCGTAACGCAAACATAACAATCACACCAACACTAACCCTAACCCTAACTCTAACGCAAACCTAACCCTAACAATAACCCTAACCCTAACACAACCTAAATCTAAACCTAACCCTAACCCGAAACCTAACATTAACCCTAACCCTATCCTAACCTTAACCCTAACCCTAACCCTTACCCTACCCTAACCCTAACCCTAACCCTAACCCTAACCTAACCCTAAACCTAACGAAAACCCTAACGCAAACCTAACCCTAACCCTAACCCTAACCCTATAGCAAACCTAACCCTAACCCTAACCCTAACGCAAACCTAAACCTAACCCTAACCCTAACCCTAACCCTAACACAAACCTAACCCTAACCCTAACCCTAACAGAAACCTAACCCTTACCCTAAATCTAAAAAAAACCTAACCCTAAACCTAACCCTGAACCTAATCCTAAACCTAACCCTTACGCAATCATAGCCCTAACCCTAACCCTAACCCTAACACAACCTAAATCTAAACCTAACCCTAACCCGAAACCTAACATTAACCCTAACCCTAACCCTAACCTAACCCTAACCCTAACCGTAACCCTACCCTAACCCTAACCCTAACCCTAACCCTAACCCTAACCCTAACCCTATACCTAACCCTAACCCTAACCTTAACACTAACCCTAACCCTAACCCTAACCCTAACCCTATACCTAACCCTAACCCTAACCTTAACACTAACCCTAACCCTAACCCTAACCCTAACCGTATACCTAACCCTATCCCTAACCTTAACACTAACCCTAACCCTAACCCTAACCCTAACCCTAACCCTAAGACTAACGCAAAGCTAACCCTAACCCTAACCCTAACCCTAACCCTAACCATAACCCATATTTAACCATAACCATTACCCTAACCCTAACGCAAACCTAACCCCAAACCTAACCCTAACCCTAACCCTAACCCTAACCCTAATCCTAACCATAACCTAATCGTAACCCTAACCCTAACC
>NC_142516.1:86400000-86402500 GCF_057876585.1 Rhinolophus sinicus
CCTTAAACCTAACCCTAACCCTAACCATAACCCTAACCCTAACCCTAACCCTAACGCAAACCTAACACTATACCTAACCCTAACCATAACACAACCTATACTTAACCTAACCCTAACTCAAAAACTAACATTAATCCTAACCCTAACATAACCCTCACCCTAACCCTAACCTTAACCCTACCCTAACACTAACCCTAACCCTAACCCTAACCCTAACACTAAACCGAACGAAACCCTAACGCAAACCTAACCTAAAAACTAACCATAACCCTATCGCAAACCTAACCCTAAACCTAACCCTAACCCTAACCCTAACCCTAAACCTAACCCTAACGCAAACCTAACCCTAACCCTAATCCTAACCCTAATCCTAACCCTAACACTAACGCAAAGCTAACCCTAACCCTAACCCTAACCCTAACCCTAACGCATACCTAACCCTACCCTTACACTAACCCTAACGCAAACCTATCCCTATCCCTAACCCTAACCTTAACCCTAACCCTAAACCTAACCACAACCTTAACAGAAACCTAACCCTAACCCTAACCCTAACCCTAACCCTAAACCTAACGGAAACCTAACACTAACCCTAAACCTAAACCTAACGCAAACCCTAACGCAAACCTAACCCTAACTTTAACCCTAACTCAAACCCTAACACTAACGCAAAGCTAACCCTTACCCTAACCATAACCCTAACCATAACGCATACCTAACCCTAACCCTTACCCTAACCCTAACGCAAACCTAACCCTAACCTAACCCTAACCCTAACCCTAACCCTAACACTAACCTAACACTAACCCTAACCCTAACCCTAACACTAACCCTAACCCAAACCCTAACCATAACCCAAACCCTAAAGCAAACCTAACTCTAACCATAACCTTAAAACAAACCTAACCCTAACCCTAACCCTAAACCTAATCCTAACCCTAAGTCTTACGCAAACCTTACCCTAACCCTAACCATAACCCTAACCCTAACCGTAACGCAAACTTAACAATAACACTAACCCTAACACTAATCCTAACCCTAACGCAAACGTAACCCTAACCCTTACCCTAACCTTAACACAACCTAAATCTAAACCTAACCCTAAACCGAAACCTAACATTAACCCTAATCTAACCTAACCCTAACCATAACCCTAACCCTAACCCTACCGTAACCCTAACCCTAACCCTAACCCTAACCCTAACCCTAACCCTACCCTAAACCTAACCCTAACCCTAACCCTAACCCTAACCCTAACCCTAACACTACCCTAACCCTAAATCTAACCCTAAACCTAACCCTAACCATAACCCTAAAACAACCTAACCCTAACCATAACCCTAAACCTAATCCTAACCCTAACCCTGACGCAAACCTCACCCTAACCCTAAACATAACCCTAAACCTAATCCTAACCATAACCCTGACGCAAACCTAACCCTAACCCTAACCATAACTCTAACCCTAACCGTAACGCAAACCTTACCCTAACAATAACACTAACCCTAATCCTAACCCTAACCCTAACGCAAACCTAACCCTATACCTAACCCTAACCCTAACACAACCTAAACTTAACCTAACCCTAACTCGAAAACTAACATTAATCCTAACCCTAACTTAACCCTCACCCTAACCCTAACCCTAATCCTACTCTAACCCTAACCCTAACCCTAAACCTAACCCTAACACTAAACCTAACGAAAACCCTAACGCAAACCTAACCTAAAAACTAACCATAACCCTATCGCAAACCTAACCCTAAACCTAACCCTAACCCTAACCCTAACCCTAATCCTAACCGTAACCCTAACCTTAAACCTAACCCTAACCTTAACCCTAACCCTAACCCTAACCCTAACCCTAACCCTAACGCAAACCTAACCCTAACCCTAACCTTAACCCTAACCCTAAACCTAACGCTAACCTTAACAGAAACCTAACCCTAACCCTAACCCTAACCCTAACCCTAACCCTAAACCTAACGCAAACCTAACACTAACCCTATCCCTAAACCTAACGCTAACCCTAACGCAAACCTAACCCTAACCCTAACCATAACCATAACCCTAACACTAACGCAAAGCTAACCCTTACCCTAACCCTAACCCTAACCATAACGCATACCTAAACCTAACCCTTACCCTAACCCTAACGCAAACCTAACGCTAAACCTAAACCTAACCCTAACCCTAACGCTAACCCTAACCCTAACCCTAACCCTACCCTAACCCTAACCCTAACTCTAACCCTAACCCTAACCCAAACCCTAACCCTAACCCAAACCCTAACGCAAGCCTAACTCTAACCATAACCCTAAAACAAACCTAACCCTAACCCTAACCCTAAACCTAATCCTAACCCTAACCCTTACGCAAACCTAACCCTAACCCTAACCATAACCCTAACCCTAACCGTAACGCAAAACTAACAATAACACTAACCCTAACCCTAATCCTAACCCTAACGCAAACATAACCCTAACCCTTACCCTAACCCT
>NC_142516.1:86407500-86412500 GCF_057876585.1 Rhinolophus sinicus
ACCTAAACCTAACCCTTACCCTAACCCTAACGCAAACCTAACGCTAAACCTAAACCTAAACCTAACCCTAACGCTAACCCTAACCCTAACCCTAACCCTACCCTAACCCTAACCCTAACCCTAACCCTAACCCTAACCCTAACCCAAACCCTAACCCTAACCCAAACCCTAACGCAAACCTAACTCTAACCATAACCCTAAAACAAACCTAACCCTAACCCTAACCATAAACCTAATCCTAACCCTAACCCTTAAGCAAACCTAACCCTAACCCTAACCATAACCCTAACCCTAACCGTAACGCAAAACTAACAATAACACTAACCCTAACCCTAATCCTAACCCTAACGCAAACATAACCCTAACCCTTACCCTAACCCTAACACAACCTAAACCTAACCCTAACCTTAACCCTAACCCTAACCCTAACCCTAACCCTAACGCAAACCTAACCCTAACCCTAACCCTAACCCTAACCCTAACACTAACGCAAAGCTAACCCTAACCCTAACCCTAACCCTAACCCTAACCCTAACGCATACCTAACCCAACCCTTACCCTAACCCTAACGCAAACCTATCCCTATCCCTAACCTTAACCTTAACCCTAACCCTAAACCTAACCACAACCTTAACAGAAACCTAACCCTAACCAAACCCTAACCCTAACCCTAAACCTAACGCAAACCTAACACTAACCCTAACCCTAAACCTAACGCTAACCCTAACGCAAACCTAACCCTAAATTTAACCCTCACCCTAACCCTAACACTAACGCAAAGCTAACCCAAACCCTAACCCTAACCCTAACCATAACGCATACCTAACCCTAACCCTTACCCTAACCCTAACGCAAACCTAACCCTAACCTAACCCTAACCCTAACCCTAACCCTAACACTAACCCTAACCCAAACCCTAACCAAAACCCAAACCCTAACGCAAACCTAACTCTAACCATAACCCTAAAACAAACCTAACCCTTACCCTAACCCTAAACCTAATCCTAACCCTAAGTCTTACGCAAACCTTACCCTAACCCTAACCATAATCCTAAACCTAACCGTAACGCAAACTTAACAATAACACTAACCCTAACCCTAATCCTAACGCAAACGTAACCCTAACACTTACCCTAACCTTAACACAACCTAAACTTAACCTAACCCTAACTCGAAAACTAACATTAATCCTAACCCTAACTTAACCCTCACCCTAACCCTAACCCTAATCCTACTCTAACCCTAACCCTAACCCTAAACCTAACCCTAACACTAAACCTAACGAAATCCCTAACGCAAACCTAACCTAAAAACTAACCATAACCCTATCGCAAACCTAACCCTAAACCTAACCCTAACCCTAACCCTAACCCTAAACCTAACCGTAACCCTAACCTTAAACCTAACCCTAACCTTAACCCTAACCCTAACCCTAACCCTAACCCTAACCCTAACGCAAACCTAACCCTAACCCTAACCTTAACCCTAACCCTAAACCTAACCCTACCCTTAACAAAAACCTAACCCTAACCCTAACCCTAACCCTAACCCTAAACCTAACGCAAACCTAACACTAACCCTAACCCTAAACCTAACGATAACCCTAACGCAAACCTAACCCTAAACCTAACCCTAACCATAACCCTAACACTAACGCAAAGCTAACCCTTACCCTAACCCTAACCCTAACCATAACGCATACCTAAAGCTAACCCTTACCCTAACCCAAACCCTAACCCTAACCATAACCCTAACCCTAACCCAAACCCTAAACCTAACCCTAACCCTAACCCTAACCCTAACATTAAACCTAAACCTAACCCTAACCCTAAACCTAACCCTAACCCTAACACTAACCCTAAACCTAACACTAACCCTAACCCTAAACCTAACCCTAACCCTAACCCTAAACCTAACACTAACGCAAAGCTAACCCTAACCCTAATCCTAACCCTAACCCTAACACTAACGCAAAGCTAACCCTAACCCTAACCCTAACCCTAACCCTAACGCATACCTAACCCTAAACCTAACCGTAACCCTAACCCTAACCGTAACCCTAACCCTAACCCTAACCCTAACCTAACCCTAACCCTAACCGTAACCCTAACCTAACCCTAACCCTAAACCTAACCATAACCCTATACCTAATCCTAACCCTAACCCTTACGCAAACCTAACACTCACCCTAAACATAACCCTAAACCTAATCCTAACCATAACCCTGACGCAAAACTAACCCTAACCCTAACCATAACCCTAACCCTAATCGTAACGCAAACCTAACCCTATACCTAACCCTAACCCTAACACAACCTAAACTTAACCTAACCCTAACTCGAAAACTAACATTAATCCTAACCCTAACCTAACCCTCACCCTTACCCTAACCCTAACCCTACCCTAAACCTAACCCTAACCCTAAACCTAACCCTAACACTAAACCGAACGAAAACCCTAACGCAAACCTAACCTAAAAACGAACCATAACCCTATCGCAAACCTAACACTAAACCTAACCCTAACCCTAACCATAACCCTAAAGCTAACCGTAACCCTAACCTTAACCCTAACCCTAACCTTAACCCTAACCCTAACCCTAACCCTAACCCTAACCCTAACGCAAACCTAACCCTAAACCTAAACCTAACCCTAACCCTAACCCTATCCCTAACCCTAACCCTAACCTAAACATAACCCTAACCCTAACCCTAACCTAACCCTAACCCTAACCCTAACCCTAACCCTAACCAAACCCTAACCCTAACCATAACCCTAAAGCAAACCTAAACCTAACCATAACCCTAAAACAAACCTAACCCTAACCCTAACCCTAACCCTAACCCTAACCGTAACGCAAACCTAACCCTAAACCTAACCCTAACCCTAACACAACCTAAATCTGAACCTAACCCTAACCCGAAACCTAACATTTACCTTAACCCTAACCTAACCCTAACACTAACCCTAACCCTAACCCTACCCTAACACTAACCCTAACCCTAACCCTAACCCTAACCCTAATCCTAACCCTAAACTTAACGAAAACCCTAACGCAATCCTAACCCTAACACTAACCCTAACCCTATCGCAAACCTAACCCTAACCCTAAACCTAACCCTAACCCTAACCCTAACGCAAACCTAACCCTAACCCTAACCTAACCTTAACCCTAACCCTAACACTAACAGTAACGTAACCCTAACCCTAATCCTAACCCTAAACCTAACGCAAACCTAACCCTAACCCTAACCCTAAACCTAACCCTAACCCTAACGCAAACCTAACCCTAACCCTAACCCTAAATCTAACCCTAACCCTAACTCATACCTAACCCTAAACCTTACCCTAACCCTAACGCAAACCTAACCCTAAACCTAAACCTAACCCTAACCCTATCTCTAACCCTAACCGTAACCTAACCCTAACCCTAACCCTAACCTAACACTAACCCTAACGCAAACCTAACACTAACCCTAACCGTAAAAAAAACCTAACCCTAACCCTAAACCTACACCTACCTTAAAGCATACCTAACCCTAACCCTAACCCTAACCCTAACCCTAACCCTAACGCATAGCTAACCCTAACGCTAACACTAACCCTAAACCTAATCCTAACCCTAACCCTTACGCAAACCTAACGCTAACCCTAACCCTAACCCTAACGCAAACCTAACACTAACCCTAACCCTAAACGTAACCCTAACCCTAACACTAACGCAAAGCTAACGCTAACGCTAACCCTAACCCTAACCCTAACCCTAACACTAACGCAAAGCTAACCCTAAGTCTAACCCTAATAGTAACCCTAAACCTAACCCTAACGCTTACCTAACCCTAACCCTAACCCTAACCCTAACCCTAACCTAACCCTAACCCTAACCCTAACCCTAACCTAACCCTAACCCTAACCATAAAACTAACCCTAAACCTAATCCTAACCCTAACCCTTACGCAAACCTAACCCTAACCCTAACCATAACCCTAAGCCTAACCGTAACGCAAACCTAACAATAACACTAAACCTAACCCTAACCCTAACCCTATCCCTAACGCAAACATAACCCTAACCCTAACCCTAACCATAACACTAACGCAAAGTTAACCCTAACACTAACCCTAACCCTAACCCTAACCCTAACGCATACCTAACCCTAACCCTTACCCTAACCCTAACGCAAACCTAACCCTAAACCTAACCCTAACCCTAACCCTAACCCTAACCCTAACCCTAACCCTAACCGTAACCTAACCCTAACCCTAACCCTAACCTAACCCTAACAATAAACCTAACCCTAACCCTAACCCTAACCGTAACGCAAACCTAACCCTAACGCAAACCGTAAAACAAACCTAACCCTAAACCTAACCCTAAACCTAAACCTAACCCTAACTCGAAAATTAACATTAACCCTAACCCTAACCCTAACCCTAACTCTAACTCTAACCCTAACCCTACCCTTACCCTAACCCTAACAGTAACCCTAACCCTAACCCTAACCCTAACCGTAACCCTAACGAAAACCCTAACGCAAACCTAACCGTAACCCTAACCCTAACTCTAACGCAAACCTAACGCTAACCATAACCCTAACCCTAACCCTAACCCTAACCATAACCCTAACCCAACAGTAACACTAACGCAAAGCTTACACTAACCCTAACCCTAACCCTAACCCTAACGCATTCCTAACCCTAACCCTTACCCTAACCCTAACGCAAACCTAACCCTAAACCTAACCCTAACCCTAACCCTAACCCTAACCCTAACCCTAACCCTAACGCAAACCTAACCCTAACACTAACCCTAACACTAAAACAAACTAAATCTAAACCTAACTCTAACCCGAAACCTAATATTAACCCTAATCCTAACCTAACCCTAACCCTAACACTAACCCTAACCCTACCCTAACCCTGACCCTAACCTTAACCCTAACCCTAACCCTAAACCTAACGAAAACCCTAACGCAAACCTAACCCTAACCCTAACCCTAA
>NC_142516.1:86425000-86432500 GCF_057876585.1 Rhinolophus sinicus
AAATCTAAAACAAACCTAACCCTAAACCTAACCCTGAACCTAATCTAAACCTAACCCTTACGCAATCATAACCCTAACCCTAACCCTAACCCTAACACAACCTAAATCTAAACCTAACCCTAACCCGAAACCTAACATTAACCCTAACCCTAACCCTAACCTAACCCTAACCCTAACCGTAACCCTACCCTAACACTAACCCTAACCCTAACCCTAACCCTAACCCTATACTTAACCCTAACCCTAACCTTAACACTAACCCTAACCCTAACCCTAACCCTAACCCTATACCTAACCCTAACCCTAACCTTAACACTAACCCTAACCCTAACCCTAACCCTAACCGTATACCTAACACTAACCCTAACCTTAACACTAACCCTAACCCTAACCCTAACCCTAACCCTAACCCTAACCATAACGCATATTTAACCATAACCCTTACCCTAACCCTAACGCAAACCTAACCCCAAACCTAACCCTAACCCTAACCCTAACCCTAACCCTAATCCTAACCATAACCTAATCGTAACCCTAACCCTAACCCTAACCTAACCCTAACCCTAACCCTAACCATAACCATAACCCTAACCCTAAACCTAATCCTAACTCTAACTATGAGGCAAACCTAACCCTAACTCTAACCACAACCCTAACCATAACCGTAACGCAAACCTAACAATCACACCAACCCTAACCCTAACCCTAACTCTAACGCAAACCTAACCCGAACAATAACCCTAACCCTAACACAACCTAAATCTAAACCTAACCCTAACCCGAAACCTAACATTAACCCTAACCCTATCCTAACCCTAACCCTAACCCTAACCCTTACCCTACCCTAACCCTAACCCTAACCCTAACCCTAACCCTAACACTAACCCTAACCCTAAACCTAACGAAAACCTTAACGCAAACCTAACCCTAACCCTAAGCCTAACCCTATCGCAAACCTAACCCTAACCCTAAACCTAACGCAAACCTAACCCTAACCCTAACCCTAACCCTAACCCTAACAGAAACCTAACCCTAAACCTAACCCTAACCCTAACCTAACCGTAACCCTAACCATAACCCTAACACTAACGCAAAGCTAACCCTAACCCTAACCCTAACACTAACCCTAACGCATACCTAACCCTAACGCTTAACCTAAACCTAACCCTAACCCTAACCCTAACCCTAACCCTAACAGAAACCTAACCCTAACCCTAACCCTAAACCTAACGCAAACCTAACAGTAACCCTAACCCTAAACCTAACATTAACCCTAACGCAAACCAAACCCTAACCCTAACCCTAACCCTAACACTAACGCAAAGCTAACCCTAACCCTAACCCTAACCCTAACCATAACGCATTCCTAACCCTAACGCTTACCCTAACCCATACGCAAACCTAACCCTAAACCTAACCCTAACCCTAAACCTAACCCTAACCCTAATCCTAACCCTAAACCTAACCTAACCCTAACCCTAACCCTAACCATAACCTAACCCTAAACCTAACCCTAACCCTAACCCTAACCCTATCGCAAACCTAACCCTAACCCTAACCCTAACGCAAACCTAACCCTAACCCTAACCCTAACCCTAACAGAAACCTAACCCTAACCATAACCTAATCGTAACCCTAACCCTAACCTTAACCTAACCCTAACCCTAACCCTAAACCTAACCCTAACACTAACCATAACCATAACCCTAACCCTAAACCTAATCCTAACCCTAACTATGATGCAAACCTAACTCTAACCCTAACCACAACCCTAACCATAACCGTAACGCAAACCTAACAATCACACCAACCCTAACCCTAACCCTAACTCTAACGCAAACCTAACCCTAACAATAACCCTAACCCTAACACAACCTAAATCTAAACCTAACCCTAACCCGAAACCTAACATTAACCCTAACCCTATCCTAACCATAACCCTAACTGTAACCCTTACCCTACCCTAACCCTAACCCTAACCCTAAAACTAACCCTAACCCTAAACCTAACGAAAACCCTAACGCAAACCTAACCCTAACCCTAACCCTAACCCTATCGCAAACCTAACCCTAACCATAACCCTAACGCAAACCTAACCCTAACCCTAACCGTAACCCAAACCCTAACCCTAACAGAAACCTAACCCTAACCCTAACCCTCACAGAAACCTAACCCTTACCCTAACCCTAAAACAAACCTAACCCTAAACCTAACCCTGATCCTAATCCTAAACCTAACCCTTACGAAATCATAACCCTAACCCTAACCCTAACCCTAACACAACCTAAATCTAAACCTAACCCTAACCCGAAACCTAACATTAACCCTAACCCTTACCCTAACCTAACCCTAAACCTAACCCTAACCCTACCCTAACCCTAACCCTAACCCTAACCCTAACCCTAACCCTATACCTAACCCTAACCCTAACCTTAACACTAACCCTAACCCTAACCCTAACCCTAACCCTATACCTAACCCTAACCCTAAACTTAACACTAACCCTAACCCTAACCCTAACCCTAACAGAAATCTAACCCTAACCCTAATCCTAACCCTAACCCTAACCCTAACCTAACCCTAACCCTAACCCTAACCCTAACCATAACCTAATCGTAACCCTAACCCTAACCCTAACCTAACCCTAACCCTAACCCTAACCCTAACCATAACCATAACCCTAACCCTAAACCAAATCCTAACCCTAACTATGACGCAAACCTAACCCTAACCCTAACCACAACCCTAACCATAACCGTAACGCAAACCTAACAATCACACCAACCCTAACTCTAACCCTAACTCTAACGCAAACCTAACCCTAACAATAACCCTAACCCTAACACAACCTAAATCTAAACCTAACCCTAACCCGAAACCTAACATTAACCCTAACCCTATCCTAACCCTAACCCTAACCCTGACCCTTACCCTACCATAACCCTAACCCTAACCCTAACCCTAACACTAACCCTAACCCTAAACCTAACGAAAACCTTAACGCAAACCTAACCCTAACCCTAACCCTAACCCTATCGCAAACCTAACCCTAACCCTAACCCTAACGCAAACCTAACCCTAACCCTAACCCTAACCCTAACCCTAACAGAAACCTAACCCTAACCCTAACCCTAACCCTAACCTAACCCTAACCCTAACCATAACCCTAACACTAACGCAAAGCTAACCCTAACCCTAACCCTAACACTAACCCTAATGCATACCTAACCCTAACGCTTAACCTAAACCTAACCCTAACCCTAACCCTAACCCTAACCCTAACAGAAACCTAACCCTAACCCTAACCCTAAAGCTAACGCAAACCTAACAGTAACCCTAACCCTAAACCTATCATTAACCCTAACGCAAACCAAACCCTAACCCTAACCCTAACCCTAACACTAACGCAAAGCTAACCCTAACCCTAACCCTAACCCTAACCCTAACGCATTCCTAACCCTAACGCTTACCCTAACCCATACGCAAACCTAACCCTAAACCTAACCCTAACCCTAAACCTAACCCTAACCCTAATCCTAACCCTAACCCTAACCTAACCCTAACCCTAACCCTAACCATAACCTAACCCTAAACCTAACCCTAACCCTAACCCTAACCCTATCGCAAACCTAACCCTAACCCTAACCCTAACGCAAACCTAACCCTAACCCTAACCCTAACCCTAACCCTAACAGAAACCTAACCCTAACCATAACCTAATCGTAACCCTAACCCTATCCCTAACCTAACCCTAACCCTAACCCTAAACCTAACCCTAACCCTAACCATAACCATAACCCTAACCCTAAACCTAATCCTAACCCTAACTATGACGCAAACCTAACCCTAACCCTAACCACAACCCTAACCATAACCGTAACGCAAACCTAACAATCACACCAACCCTAACCCTAACCCTAACTCTAACGCAAACCTAACCCTAACAATAACCCTAACCCTAACACAACCTAAATCTAAACCTAACCCTAACCCGAAACCTAACATTAACCCTAACCCTATCCTAACCATAACCCTAACTGTAACCCTTACCCTACCATAAACCTAACCCTAACTCTAAACAAAACCCTAACCCTAAACCTAACGAAAACCCTAACGCAAACCTAACCCTAACCCTAACCCTAACCCTATCGCAAACCTAACCTTAACCCTAACCCTAACGCAAACCTAACCCTAACCCTAACCCTAACCCTAACCCTAACCCTAACCCTAACAGAAACCTAACCCTAACCCTAACCCTCACAGAAACCTAACCCTTACCCTAACCCTAAAACAAACCTAACCCTAAACCTAACCCTGAACCTAATCCTAAACCTAACCCTTACGCAATCATAACCCTAACCCTAAACCTAACCCTAACACAACCTAAATCTAAACCTAAACCTAACCCGAAACCTAACATTAACCCTAACCCTAACCCTAACCTAACCCTAACCCTAACCCTAACCCTACCCTAACCCTAACCCTAACCCTAACCCTAACACTAACCCTAACCCTATACCTAACCCTAACCCTAACCTTAACACTAACCCTAACCCTAACCCTAACCCTAACCCTATACCTAACCCTAACCCTAAACTTAACACTAACCCTAACCCTAACTCTAACCCTAACGCAAACCTAAACCTAACCCTAACCCTAACCCTAAGACTAACGCAAAGCTAACCCTAACCCTAACCCTAACCCTAACCATAACGCATACTTAAGCATAACCCTTACCCTAACCCTAAAGCACACCTAACCCTAACCCTAACCCTAACCCTAACCCTAAACCTAACGAAAACCCTAACGCAAAACTAACCCTAACCCTATCCCTAACCCTATCGCAAAACTAACCCTAACCCTAAACCTAACAGTAACCCTAACCCTAACGCAAACCTAACCCTATCCCTAACCCTAACCCTAACCCTAACCCTAACAGATACCTAAACCTAACCCTAAACCTAACCTAACGCAAACCTAACACTATCCCAAACCCTAAACCTAACCCTAACCCTAACGCAAACCTAACCCTAACCCTAACCCTAACTCTAAACCTAACACTAACGGAAATCTAAACCTAACCCTAACCCTAAACCTAAACCTAACCCTAACCATAACCTTAACCCTAACCCTAACGCTAACCCTAACCCTAACGCAAACCTAACCCTAACCCTAACATTAACCCTAACCCTAACCCTCAAACTAACCCTAACCCTAACTCTAACGCAAACCTAACCCTAACCTAACCCTAACCCTAACCCTAACGCAAACCTAACCCTAAACCTAACCCTAACCATAATCCTAACCCTAAACCTAACCCTAACCCTAACAGAAACCTAACCATATCCCAAACCCTAACCCTAACCCTAAACCTAACACAAACCTAACACTAAACCTAACCCTAAACCTAACCCTAACCCTTACGCAAACCTAACCCTAACCCTAACCCTAACCCTAAACCTAACCCTAACCCTAACCTTAACACTAACGCAAAGCTAACCCTAACCCTAATCCTAACCCTAACCCTAACGCATTCCTACCCGTAACACTTACCCTAACCCTAACGCAAACCTCACCCTAAACCTAACCCTAACACTAACCCTAACCCTAACCCTAACCCTAACCCTAAAGCTAACCCTAAACCTAACCTAACCCTAACCCTAACCCTAACGCAAATCTAACCCTAACCCTAACCCAAAACAAACCTAACCCTAACCCTAACCCTAAACCTAATCCTAACCCTAACCCTTACGCAAACCTAACCCTAACCCTAACCATAACCCTAACCCTAACCGTAACGCAAACCTAACAATAACACTAACCCTAACCCTAACCCTAACCCTAACGCAAACCTAACCCTAACCCTAACCCTAACCCTAACACAACCTAAATCTAAACCTAACCCTAACCCGAAACCTAACATTAACCCTAATGCTAACCTAACCCAAACCCAAAACCTAACCCTACCCTAACCATAAACCTAACCCTAACCCTAACCCTATCGCAAACCTAACCCTAACCTAAACCTAACCCTAACCATAACCCTAACGCAAACCTAACCCTAACCCTAACCCTAACCCTAACACAACCTAAACCTAAACCTAACCCTAACTCGAAAACTAACATTAACCCTAACGCTAACCTAACCCTAACCCTAACCATAACCCTAACCCTACCCTAACCCTAACCCTAACCCTAACCCTAACCCTAACCCTAATCCTAACCCTAAACCTAACGAAAACCCTAACGAAAACCTAACCCAAAAACTAACCCTAACACTATCGCAAACCTAACCCTAAACATAACCCTAACCCTAACCCTAACCCTAAACCTAACCCTAACCCTAACCTTAACCCTAAACCTTACCTTAACCCTAACCCCAACCCTAACCCTAACGCAAACCTAACCCTAACCCTAACATTAACCCTAACCCTAACCCTAACCCTAAACCTAACCCTAACCCTAAAACTAACGCAAACCTAACCCTAACCCTAACCCTAACCCTAACGCAAACCTATCCCTAAACCTAACCCTAACCTTAACCCTAACCCTAAACCTAACCCTAACCTTAACAGAAACCTAACCCTAACCCTAACCCTAACCCTAACCCTAAACCTAACGCACCTAACACTAACCCTAACCCTAAACCTAACCCTAACCCTAACGCAAACATAACCGTAACCCTAACCCTAACGCTAACGCTAACCCTAACCCTAACACTAACGCAAAGCTAACCCTAACCCTAACCCTAACCCTAACCCTAACGCATACCTAACCCTACCCTTACCCTAACCCTAACGTAAACCTATCCCTAAACCTAACCCTAACATTAACCCTAACCCTAAACCTAACCCTAACCTTAACAGAAACCTAACCCTAACCCTAACCCTAACCCTAAACCTAACGCAAACCTAACACTAACCCTAACCCTAAACCTAACCCTAACCCTAACGCAAACCTAACCCTAACCCTAACCCTAACGCTAACGCTAACCCTAACCCTAACACTAACGAAAAGCTAACCCTAACCCTAAGCCTAACCCTAACCCTAACGCATACCTAACCCTACGCTTACCCTAACCCTAACGCAAACCTATCCCTAAACCTAACCCTAACATTAACCCTAACCCTAAACCTAACCCTAACCTTAACAGAAACCTAACCCTAACCCTAAAACTAACCCTAAACCTAACGCAAACCTAACACTAACCCTAACCCTAAACCTAACGCTTACCCTAACGCAAACCTAACCCTAACCCTAACCCTAACACTTAGGCAAAGCTAACCCTAACCCAAACCCTAACCCTAACCATAACGCATACCTAACCCTAACCCTTACACTAACCCTAACGCAAACCTAACCCTAAACCTAACCCTAACCCTAACCCTAACGCTAACCCTAACCCTAACCCTAAGCCTAACCTAACCCTAACCCTAACCCTAACCCTAACCTAACCCTATCCCTAACCCTAACCCTAACCCTAACCCTAACGCAAAACTA
>NC_142516.1:86447500-86450000 GCF_057876585.1 Rhinolophus sinicus
TAACCCTAACCCTAACGCAAACCTAACCCTAAAAATAACGCTAACCCTAACCCAAACACAAACCTAAACCTAACCCGAACCCTAACCCTAACACTAAAGCAAACCTGACCCTAACCCTAACCCTAACCCTAAACCTAACGCAAACCTAACACTAACCCTAACCCTAAACGTAACCCTAACCCTAACACTAACGCAAAGCTAACGCTAACGCTAACCCTAACCCTAACCCTAACCCTAACACTAACGCAAAGCTAACCCTAAGTCTAACCCTAATCGTAACCCTAAACCTAACCCTAACGCTTACCTAACCCTAACCCTAACCCTAACCCTAACCCTAACCTAACCCTAACCTTAACCCTAACCCTAACCTAACCCTAACCCTAACCATAAACCTAACCCTAAACCTAATCCTAACCCTAACCCTTACGCAAACCTAACCCTAACCCTAACCATAACCCTAAGCCTAACCGTAACGCAAACCTAACAATAACACTAAACCTAACCCTAACCCTAACCCTATCCCTAACGCAAACATAACCCTAACCCTAACCCTAACCCTAACACTAACGCAAAGTTAACCCTAACACTAACCCTAACCCTAACCCTAACCCTAACGCATACCTAACCCTAACCCTTACCCTAACCCTAACGCAAACCTAACCCTAAACCTAACCCTAACCCTAACCCTAACCCTAACCCTAACCCTAACCGTAACCTAACCCTAACCCTAACCCTAACCTAACCCTAACAATAAACCTAACCCTAACCGTAACCCTAACCCTAACGCAAACCTAACCCTAACCCAAACCGTAAAACAAACCTAACCCTAAACCTAACCCTAAACCTAAACCTAACCCTAACTCGAAAATTAACATTAACCCTAACCCTAACCCTAACCCTAACTCTAACCCTAACCCTAACCCTACCCTTACCCTAACCCTAACAGTAACCCTAACCCTAACCCTAACCCTAACCGTAACCCTAACGAAAACCCTAACGCAAACCTAACCGTAACCCTAACCCTAACTCTAACGCAAAACTAACGCTAACCATAACCCTAACCCTAACCCTAACCCTAACCATAACCCTAACCCAACAGTAACACTAACGCAAAGCTTACACTAACCCTAACCCTAACCCTAACCCTAACGCATTCCTAACCCTAACCCTTACCCTAACCCTAACGCAAACCTAACCCTAAACCTAACCCTAAACCTAACCCTAACCCTAACCCTAACCCTAACCCTAACGCAAACCTAACCCTAACCCTAACCCTAACCCTAAAACAAACTAAATCTACACCTAACTCTAACCCGAAACCTAATATAAACCCTAATCCTAACCTAACCCTAACCCTAACACTAACCCTAACCCTACCCTAACCCTGAACCTAACCTTAACCCTAACCCTAACCCTAAACCTAATGAAAACCCTAACGCAAACCTAACCCTAACCCTAACCCTAACCCTATCGCAAACCTAACTCTAACACTAAACCTAACCCTAACCCTAACCCTAACGCAAACCTAACCCTAACCCTATCCCTAACCCTAACCCTAACCCTAACCCTAACCCTAACAGAAACTTAACCCTAACCCTAACCCTAAACCTAAACCTAACGCAAATCTAACACTAACCCTAACCAGAAACCTAACCCTAACCCTAACGCAAACCTAACCCTAACCATAACCCTAACCCTAACCCTAACACTAAGGCAAAACTAACACTAAACTTAACGCTAACCCTAACCCTAACGCATACCTAACCCTAACCCTTACCCTATCCCTAACGCAAACCTAACCCTAATCCTGACCCTAAACCGAACCCTAACCCTAAACAAAACCTAACCGTAACCTAAACCTAACCCTAACCCTAACCCTAACCCTAACCAACCCTAACCCTAACAGTAACCCTTACCCTAACCCTAACCCTAACCCTAACCCTAACACTAACCCTAACGCAAACCTAACCCTAACCCTAACACTAAAACAAACCTAAACCTAACCCTAACCCTAACCATAAACCTAATCCTAACCCAACTCTGACGCAAACCTAACCCTAACCATAACCATAACCCTAAACCTAAGCGTAACGCAAACCTAACCGTAACACTAACACTAACCCTAACCCTAACCCTAACGCAAACCTAAACCTTACCCTAACCCTAACTATAACACAACCAAAACCTAAACCTAACCCTAACTCGAAAACTAACATTAACCCTAACCCTAACCCTAACCCTAACCCTAACCTAACCCTAACCCTAACACTAACCTAACCCTACCCCTAACACTAACCCTAACCCTATCCTAACCTAACCCTAACCCTAACAGAAACCTAACCCTAACCCTAACCCTAACCCTAACCCTAAACCTAATGCAAACCTAACACTAAAATTAACCCTAAACCTAACCCTAACCCTAACGCAAATCTAACCCTAACCATAACCCTAACCTTAACCTTAACACTAACGCAAAGCTAACACTAACGCTAACCCTAAC
>NC_142516.1:86467500-86475000 GCF_057876585.1 Rhinolophus sinicus
CCCTAACACTAACCCTAACACAACCTAAATCTAAACCTAAGCCTAACCCGAAACCTAACATTATTCCTAACACTAACCTAACACTAACCCTAAACCTAACCCTAACCCTAACCGTAACCTAACCCTAACACTAACCCTAACCCTAACCCTAACACTAACCCTAACACAACATAAACCTAAACCTAACCCTAACTCGAAAACTAACATTAACCCTAACCCTAACCTATCCCTAACCCTAACCCTAACCCTAACCCTACCCTAACCCTAACACTAACTCTAAACCTAACGAAAACCCTAACGCAAACCTAACCCAAACACTAACCCTAACCCTATCGAAAACCTAACCCTAACCCTAACCCTAACCCTAACCCTAACACTAAACCTAACCCTAACCCTAAACTTAACCCTAAACTTAACCCTAAACCTAACTCTAACCCTAACGCAAACCTAACCCTAACCCTAACATTAACCCTAACACTAACCCTAACCCTAAACCTAACCCAAACCCTAACCCTAACGCAAACATAACCGTAACCCTAACCCTAACCCTAACCCTAACGCAAACCTAACCCTAACTCTAACCCTAAACCTAACCCTAACCCTAACAGAAACCTAACCCTAACCCTAACCCTAACCCTAACCCTAAACCTAACGCAAACCTAACACTAACCCTAAACCTAAACCTAACCCTAACACTAACGCAAACCTAACCCTAAATCTACTCCTAACCCTAACCCGAACCGTAACCCTAACGCATACCTAACACTAACACTACCCTAACCCTAACGCAAACCTAACCCTAAACCTAACCCTAACCCTAACCCTAAACCTAACCCTAACCCTAACCTAAAACTAACCCTAACCCTAACCTAATCCTAACCCTAACCCTAAACCTAAACCTAACCCTAACCCTAACCCTAACCCTAACGCAAAACTAACACTAACCCTAACCCTAAACCTAACCCTAACCCTAACGCAAACCTAACCCTAACCCTCACCTTAATCTTACCCTAACACTAAGGCAAAGCTAACCCTAACCCTAACCCTAACGCATACCTAACCCTAACACTTACCCTAACCCTAACGCAAACCTAACCCTAAACCTAACCCTAACCCTAACCTTAACGCAACCCTAACCTTAACCCTAACCCTAACCGTAACCTAACCCTAACCCTAACCCTAACCCTAACCCTAACCTAACCCTAACCCTAACCCTAACCCTAACCCTAACCCTAAGGCTAACCGAACCCTAACCCTAACCGAAAAAACAAACCTAAGCCTAACCCTAAACCTAATCGTAACCCTAACCCTAACGGAAACCTAACCCTAACCCTAACCCTATCCATAACACATCCTAAACCTAAACCTAACCCCATCTCGAAAACTAACATTAACCCTAACCCTCACCTAACCCTAACCCTAACCCTAACCCTATCCTAACCCTAACCCTAAACTTAACTCTAACGAAAACCCTAACGCAAACTTAATCCAAACACTAACCCTAACCCTATCGCAAACCTAACACTAACCCTAACCCTAACACTAACACTAACCCTAACGCAAACCTAACCCTAACCCTGACATTAACCCTAACCCTAACCCTAACCCTACACCTAACCCTAACCCTAACCCTAATGCAAACCTTACACTAACCCTAACCGTAAACCTAACCCTAACCCTAACACAAACCTAACATTAACCCTAACCCTAACCCTAACCCTAACACTAAGGCAAAGCTAGCCCTAACCCTAACCTTAAACCTAACGCATACCTAACCCTAACCCTTACCGTAACCCTAACGCAAACCTAACCCTAAACCTAACCCTAACTCTAACCGTAACCATAACCCTAACCCTAACCGTAACCTAACCCTAACCCTAACCCTAAACCAAACCCTAACGCAAACCTAAACCTAACCCTAAACCTAACCCTAACCCTAACCCTAACGCAAACCTAACCCTAACCCTAACCCTAAAACAAACCTAACCCTAACCCTAAACCTAATCGTAACCCTAACCATGACGCAAACCTAACCATAAACATAACCATAACCCTAACCCTAACCGTAACGCAAACCTAACCATAACACTAAAACTAACCCTAACCCTAACCCTAACCCTAACGGAAACCTAACCCTAACCCTAACCCTAACCCTAACAAATCCTAAACCTAAACCTAACCCTAACTCGAAAACTAACATTAACCCTAACCCTAACCTATCCCTAACCCTAACCCTACCCCTAACCCTAACCCTACCCTAACCCTAACCCTAACCCTAAACCTAACGAAAACCCTAACGCAAACCTAACCCAAACACTAACCCTAACCCTATCGCAAACCTAACCCTAACCCTAACCCTAACACTAACCCTAAACCTAAACCTAACCCTAACCCTAAACTTAACCCTAAACTTAACCCTAACCCTAACTCTAACCCTAACGCAAACCTAACCCTAACCCTAACATTAACCCTAACCCTAACCCTAAACCTAAACCTAACCCTAAACCAAACCCTAACGCAAACCTAAACCTAACCCTAAACCTAACCCTAACCCTAACCCTAACGCAAACCTAACCCTAACCCTAACCTTAACCCTAACCCTAAAGCAAACCTAACCCTAACTATAACCCTAAACCTAACCCTAACCCTAACCCTAACCCTAACCCTAACCCTAACCCTATCGCAAACCTAATCCTAACCCTAAACCTAACCTAACCCTAACCTTAACCCTAACCCTAACAGAAACCTAAACCTAACCCTAACCCTAACCCTAAACCTAACGCAAACCTAACACTAACCCTAACCATAACCCTAAAACAAACCTAACCGTAACCCTAAACCTAATCCTAACCCTAACCCTTACGCAAACCTAACCCTAACCCTAAACCTAACCCTAAACCTAACGCAAACCTAACACTAACCCTAACCATAACCCTAACCCTAACCCTAACGCAAACCAAACCCTAACCCTAACCCTAACCGTAAATCTAACCGTAACCTAACCCTAACCCTAACCCTAACACTAATGCAAAGCTAACCCTAACCCTAACCCTATCCCTAACCCTAACGCATACCTAACCCTAAACCTTACCCTAACCCATACGCAAACCTAACCCTAAACCAATCCTTAACCCTAACCCTAACCCTAACCCTAACCCTAACCCTAACCTAACCCTAATCCTAACGCTAACCCTAACCTAACCCTAACCCTAACCCTAACCCTAACCCTAACCCTAATGCAAACCTAACAGTAACCGTAATCCTAAAACAAACCTAACCCTAACCCTAAACTTATTCCTAACCCTAAACCTTACGCAAACCTAACCCTAATCCTAACCCTAACCCTAACCCTAACCTAACACTAACCCTAACACAACCTAAATCTAAACCTAACCCTAACCCGAAACCTAACATTAAACCTAACCCTAACCTAACCCTAACCCTTACCCTAACCCTAGCCTAACCCTAACCCTAAACCTAACCCTAACCATAACCCTAACCGTAAAACTAACCCTAACTCTAAACCTAACGCAAACCTAACCCTAACCCTAAACCTAAAACAATCCCAACCCTAAACCTAAACCTAACCCTAAACCTAATCCTAACCCTAACCCTGACGCAAACCTAACCCTAACCATAACCATAACCCTAACCCTAACCATAACGCAAACCTAACCCTAACACTAACACTAACCCTAACCCTAACCCTAAGCCTAACGCAAACCTAACCTTAACCCTAACCCTAACCCTAACGCTAACACAACCTAAACCTAAACCTAACCCTAACTCGAAAACTAACATTAACCATAACCATAACCTAACCCTAAACCTAACCCTAACCCTAACCCTACCCCTAACCCTAACCCTAAACCTAACCCTAAGCCTAACCCGAAACCTAACGAAAACCCTAACGCAAACCTAACCCAAACACTATCCCTAACCCTATCGCAAACCTAACCCTAACCCTAACCCTAACCCTAACCCTAACCCTAACCCTAACCCTAAACCTAACCTTAACCCTAACCCTAACCCTAACCCTAACCCTAACCCTAACGCAAACCTAACCCTAACCCTAACATTAACCCTAACCCTAACCCTAAACCTAACCGTAACCCTAACCCTAACGCAAAACTAACCCTAACGCTAACCCTAACCCTAACGAAAACCTAACCCTAAACCTAACCCTAACCATAACCCTAACCCTAAACCTAACCCTAACCCTAACAGAAACCTAACCATAACCCTAACCCTAACCCTAACCCTAAACCTAACGCAATCCTAATTCTAACCCTAACCCTAAACCTAACCCTAACCCTAGCGCAAACCTAACCCTAACCCTAACCATAACCCTAACCCTAACGCATTCCTAACCCTAACACTTACCATAACCCTAACGCAAACCTAACCCTAAACCTAACCCTAACCCTAACCATAACCCTAACCCTAAACTAACCCTATCCCTAACCCTAACCCTAACCCTAACCCTAACCCTAACCTAACACTAAACTTAAACCTAACCCTAACCCTAACCCTAACCCTAACGCAACCTAAATCTAAACCTAGCCCTAACCCGAAACCTAACATTAACCCTAACCCTAACCTAACCCTAACAATAACTCTAACCCTAACCCTAACCCTACCCTAACCCTAACCCTAACCCTAACCCTAAACCTAACCCTAACCCTAACCATAACCCTAAACCTAAGGAAAACCCTAACGCAAAACTAACCAAAACGCTAAACCTAACCCTATCGCAAACCTAACCCTAACCCTAAACCTAACCCTAACCCTAACCCTAATGCAAACCTAACCCTAACCCTAACCCTAAACCTAACCCTAACCCTAACCCTAACACTAACGCAAAGCTAACCCTAACCCTAACCCTAACCCTAACGCATACGTAACCCTAAACCTTACCCTAACCCTAACTCAAACCTAACCCTAAACCTAACGCTAACCCTAACCCTAACCCTAACCATAACCCTAACTGTAACCTAACCCTAACCCTAACCCTAACCTAACCTAACCCTAACCCTAACCCTAAACCTAACCCTAACCCTAAATTTAACCCTAACCCTAACCCTAACCCTAACGCAAACCTAAACCTAACCCTAACCCTAAAACAAACCTAACCCTAACCCTAACCCTAACCCTAAACCTAATCCTAATCCTAACCCTGACGCAAACCTAACCCTAACCCTAACCATAACCCTAACCCTAACCGTAACGCAAACCTAACAATAACACTAACCCTAACCCTAACCCTAACCCTAACACAACCTAAATCTAAACCTAACCCTAACCCGAAACCTAACGTTAACCCTAAAACTAACCCTAACACTAACCCTACCCTAACCCTAACCCTAACCCTAACCCTATCGCAAACATAACCCTACCCTAAACCTAAGCCTAACTCTAACCCTAACGCAAACCTAACCCTAACCCTAACCCTAACCCTAACCCTAAACCTAACAGAAACCTAACCCTAACCATAACCCTAAACCTAACGCAAACCTAACACTAATCATAACCCTAAACTTAACCCTAACCCTACCGCAAACCTAACCATAACCCTTACTCTAACCCTACCCTAACCACAACCTAACCCTAACCCTAAACCTAACACTAACGCAAAGCTAACCCTAACCCTAACGCTAACCTAACCCTAACGCATACCTAACCCTATCCCTTACCCTAACCCTTACGCAAACCTAACCCTAAACCTAACCCTAAGCCTAACCCTAACCCTAACCCTAACCTTAACCGTAACCTAACCCTAACCTAACCCTAACCCTAACCTAACCCTAACCCTTACTCTAACCCTAACCGTAACCACAACCTAACCCTAACCCTAACCCTAAAACAAACCTAACCCTAACCCTAACTCTAAACCTAATCCAAACCCTAACCCTTACGCAAACCTAACCCTAACCCTAAACATAACCCTAACCGTAACCGTAACGCAAACCTAACAATAACACTAACCCTAACCCTAACCCTAAACCTAACGCAAACCTAACCCTAACCCTAACACAACCTAAATCTAAACCTAATCCTAACAGGAAACCTAACACTAACCCTTACCCTAACCTAACCCTAACCCTAACGCAAACCTAACCCTAACCCTAAACCTAACCCTAACCCTAACCCTAATGCATACCTAACCCTAACCATAACCCTAACCCTAACCCTAACCATAACCCTAACCCTAACCCTAACCCTAACCCTAAACCTAACGCAAACCTAACTCTAACCATAACCCTAAACCTAACCCTCACACTAACGCAAACCTAACCCTAACCCTAACCCTAACCCTAACGCATATGTAACCATAACCGTTACCCTAACCATAACGCAAACCTAACCCTAAACCTAAACCCTAACCCTAACCCTAACCCTAACCCTAACCGTAACCTAAACCTAACCCAAACCCAAACTAACCGAACCCTAACCCTAACCCTAACCCTAACCCTAACCCTAACCTTAACCCTAACCTTAACCCTAACCCTAACCCTAATCCTAACCTTAACCCTAACCCTAACCCTAACCCTAACGCAAACCTAACCCTAACCATAACCCTAAAACAAACCTAACCCTAACCCTAAACTTATTCCTAACCCTAACCCTTACGCAAACCTAACCCTAACCCTAACCATAACCCTAACCCTAACCGTAACGCAAACCTAACAATAACAATAACCCTAACCCTAACCCTAACCCTAACGCAAACCTAACCCTAAACCTAACCCTAACCCTAACACAACCTAAATTTAACCTAACCCTAACCCGAAACCTAACATTAATCCTAACCCTAACCTAACCCTAACCCTAACCCTAACCCTAACCCTACTCTAACCCTAACCCTAACCCTAACACTAAACCTAACGAAAACCCTAACGCAAACCTAACCCTAACCTTAACCCTAACCCTATCGCAAACCTCACCCTAAACCTAAACCTAACCCTAACCCTAACCCTAACGCAAACCTAACCCTAACCCTAACCCTAACCCTAACCTTAACCCTAACCCTAACAGAAACCTTACCCTAACGCTAACCCTAAAACTAACGCAAACCTAAAACTAACCCTAACCCTAAATCTAACCCTAACACTAACGCATACCTAACCCTAACCCTAACCTAACCCTAACACTAACGCAAAGCTAACCATAATCCTAACCCTAACCCTATCCCTAACGCAAACATAACCCTAACCCTAACCCTAAAACAAACCTAACCCTAATCCTAAACCTAACCGTAAACCTAATCCTAACCCTAACCCTGACGCAAAACTAAACCTAACCATAACCATAACCCTAACCCTAACCGTAACACAAACCTAACCCTAACACTAACACTAACCCTAACCCTAACCCTAACCCTAACGCTAACGCAATCCTAACCCTAACGCTAACCCAAACCCTAACACAACCTAAACTTAAACCTAACCCTAACTCGAAAACTAACATTAACCCTAACCCTAACCTAACCCTAACCCTAAC
>NC_142516.1:86480000-86482500 GCF_057876585.1 Rhinolophus sinicus
AAACCTAAGCCTAACCCTAACCCTAACCCTAACCCTAACCCTAACGCTAACCCTAACCCTAACCCTAACCCTAACCGTAACCTAACCCTAACCCTAACACTAACCTAACCCTAAACCTAACCCAAACCCTAACCCTAACGCAAACCTAATCCTAACCCTAACCCTAAAACAAACCTAACCCTAACCCTAAATCTAACCCTAAACCTAATCCTAACCCAAACCCTGATGCAAATCTAACCCTAACACTAACACTAACCCTAACCCTAACCCTAACCCTAACGGAAACCTAACCCTAACCCTAACCCTAACCCTAACACATCGTAAACCTAAACCTAACCCTAACTCGAAAAATAACATTAACCCTAACCCTCACCTAACCCTAACCCTAACCCTAACCCTAACCCTACCCTAACCCTAACCCTAAACCTAACTCTAACCCTAAACCTAACGAAAACCCTAACGCAAACCTAATCCAAACACTAACCCTAACCCTATCGAAAACCTAACCCTTACCCTAAACCTAACCCTAACCCTAAACCTAACCCTAACCCTAATCTTAAGCCTAACCCTAACCCTAAACCTAACGCCAACCTAACCCTAACCCTAACATCAACCCTAACCCTTACCCTAACCCTAAACCTAACCCTAACCCTAACCCTAACGCAAACCTAACCCTAACCCTAACCCTAACCATAACCCTAACGCAAACCTAACCCTAAACCTAACCCTGACCCTAACCGTAACCATAAACCTAACCCTAATACTTACAGAAACCTAATCCTAACCCTAACTCTAACCCTAAAACTAACCCTAACGCAAACATAACACTAACTCTAACCCTAAACCTAACCCTAACCCTAACGCAAACTTAACCCTAACCCTAACCCTAAAACTAACGCAAAGCTAACCATAACCCTAACCTTAACCCTAACCCTAACAAATACCTTACCCTAACACTTAACCTAACCCTAATGCAAACCTAACCCTAAACCTAAAACTAGCCCTAACCTAACCCTAACCCTAACCCTAACCCTAACCCTAACCTAACCCTAACCCTAACCCAAACCCTAACCTAACCCTAACCCTAACCCTAATCCTAATGCAAACCTAACCCTAACCCTAACCCTAAAACATACCTAACCCTAACACTAACCATAAACCTAATCCTAACCCTAAACCTTACTGAAACCTAACCCTAACCCTAACCCTAATCCTAAAACTAATGCAAACCTAACACTAACCCTAACGCTAAACCTGACCCTAACCCTAACGCAAACCTAACCCTAACCCTTACCCTAACCCTAACACTAAGGCAAAGCTAACCCTAACCCTAACCCTAAACCTAACGCATACCTAACCCTAACCCTTACCGTAACCCTAACGCAAACCTAACCTTAAAACTAACCCTAACCCTAAGCCTAAGCCTAACCCTAACCCTAACCGTAACCTAACCCTAACCCTAACCCTAACCCTAACCTAACCCCAAACCTAACCATAACCCTAACCCTAACCCTAACCCTAACCCTAACGCAAACCTAACCCTAACCCTAACCCTAAAACAAACCTAACCCTAACCCTAAACCTAACCATAAAACCTAATCGTAACCCTGCCCTGACGCAAACCTAACCCTAAACATAACCATAACCCTAACCTTAACCGTAACGCAAACCTAACCCTAACACTAACACTAAACCTAACCCTAACCCTAACCCTAACGGAAACCAAACCCTAAACCTAACCCTAACCCTAACACAACCTAAACATAAACCTAAGCCTAACTCGAAATCTAACATTAACCGTAACCCTAACCTTAACCCTAACCCTAACCCTAACAGTAACGCAAAGCTAACCCTAACCCTAACCCTAACCCTAACCCTAACCCTAACCCTAACCCTAACTCATACCTAACCCTAAAACTTACCCTAACCCTAAGGCAAACCTAACCATAAACCTAACCCTAACCCTAAACCTAACCCTAACCCTAACCCTAACCTAACCCTAACCCTAAACCTAATCCTAACCCTAACCCTAACCTAAACATAACCCTAACCCTAACCCTAACCCTAACGCTAACGCAAACCTAACCCTAACCCAAATCCTAAAACAAACCTAACCCTAACACTAACCCTAAACCTAATCCTAACCCTAACCCTTACGCAAACATAACCCTAACCCTAACCATAACCCTAACCCTAACCATAACGCAAACATAACAATAACCCTAACCCTAACACTAACCCTAACCCTAACCCTAACCCTAACCCTAACCCTAACAGAAACCTAACACTAACCCTAACCCGAAACCTAACCCTAACACTAAGGCAAAGCTAACCCTAAACCTAACCCTAAACCTAACCCTAACGCAAACCTAACCCTAACC
This sequence comes from Rhinolophus sinicus, assembly GCF_057876585.1. NCBI lineage: Eukaryota > Metazoa > Chordata > Mammalia > Chiroptera > Rhinolophidae > Rhinolophus > Rhinolophus sinicus. The sequence goes on from NC_142516.1 coordinate 86,482,382, forward strand.
CTAACTCGAAACAAACCTAACCCTAACCCTAAACCTAACGCTAAACCTAATCCTAACCCTAACCCTGACGCAAACCTCACCCTAAACATAACCATAACCCTAACCCTAACCGTAACGCA
>NC_142516.1:86487500-86492500 GCF_057876585.1 Rhinolophus sinicus
AACCCTACCCTAACCCTAACCCTAAACCTAACTCTAACCCTAAACCTAACGAAAACCCTAACGCAAACCTAAGCCAAACACTAACCATAACCCTATCGCAAACCTAACCCTAACCCTAACCCTAACCCTAATCCTAACCCTAACGCAAACCTAACCCTAACACTAACATCAACCCTAACCCTTACCCTAACCCTAAACCTAACCCTAACCCTAACCCTAACGCAAACCTAACCCTAACCCTAACCCTAACCATAACCCTAACGCAAACCAAACCCTAAACCTAAACCTAACCCTAACCGTAACCATAAACCTAACCCTAAAACTTACAGAAACCTAATCCTAACCCTAACGCTAACCCTAAACCTAACCCTAACGCAAACCTAACACTAACTCTAACCCTAAACCTAACCCTAACCCTAACGCAAACCTAACCCTAACCCTAACCATATGCCTAACCCTAACCATAACGCAAACATAACAATAAACCTAACCCTAACCCTAACCCAAACCCTAACCCTAACCCTAACCATAACCCTAACAGAAACCTAACCCTAACCCTAACCCTAACCCTAAAACTAATGCAAACCTAACACTAACCCTAACGCTAAACCTAACCCTAACCCTAACGCAAACCTAACCCTAACCCTAACCCTAACCCTAAAATTAATGCAAACCTACACAAACCCTAACCCTTACCCTAACCCTAACACTTAGGCAAAGCTAACCCTAACCCTAACCCTAAACCTAACGCATACCTAACCCTAACCCTTACCGTAACCCTAACGCAAACCTAACCATAAACCTAAACCTAACCCTAAGCCTAAGCCTAACCCTAACCCTAACTGTAACCTAACCCTAACCCTAACCCTAACCCTAACCTAACCCCAAACCTAACCATAACCCTAACCCTAACCATAACCCTAACCCTAACGCAAAACTAACCCTAAACCTAACCCTAAAACAAACCTAATCCTAACCCTAAACCTAACCCTAAACCTAATCGTAACCCTACCCTGACGCAAACCTAACCCTAAACCTAACCCTAACCCTAACACAACCTAAACCTAAACCTAACCCTAACTCGAAATCTAACATTAACCCTAACCCTAACCTAACCCTAACCCTAACCCTAACGTAAACCTAACTCTAACCCTAACCTTAACCCTAACCCTAACCTTAACACTAACGCAAAGCTAACCCTAACCCTAACCCTAACCCTAACCCTAACCCTAACGCATACCTAACCCTAACACTTACCCTAACCCTAAGGCAAACCTAACCATAAACCTAACCCTAACCCTAAACCTAACCCTAACCCTAACCCTAACCTAACCCTAACCCTAACCCTAACCCTAACCTAACCATAACCCTAACCCTAACCCTAACCCTAAACCTAACGCAAACCTAACCCTAACCCAAACCCTAAAACAAATCTAACCCTAACACTAACCCTAAACCTAATCCTAACCCTAACCCTTACGCAAACATAACCCTAACCCTAACCATAACCCTAACCCTAACCATAACGCAAACATAACAATAACCCTAACCCTAACACTAACCCTAACCCTAACCCTAACCCTAACCCTAACCCTAACAGAAACCTAACCCTAACCATAACCCTAAACCTAACCCTAACACTAAGGCAAAGCTAACCCTAAACCTAACCCTAAACCTAACCCTAACGCAAACCTAACCCTAACCCTAACTCGAAACAAACCTAACCCTAACCCTAAACCTAACGCTAAACCTAATCCTAACCCTAACCCTGACGCAAACCTCACCCTAAACATAACCATAACCCTAACCATAACCGTAACCCTAACCCTAACCCTAACCCTAACCCTAACCCTAACCCTAAACCTAACCCTACCCCAAACCCTAAAGCAAACCTAACCCTAACCCTAACCCTAACCCTAACCCTAACCCTAACGCAAACCTAACCTAACTCTAACCATAAACCTAACACTAACCCTAACAGAAACCTAACCCTAACCCTAACACTAACCCTAAACCTAAACCTAACCCTAACCCTAACGCAAACATAACCCTAACTCTAAACCTAACCCTAACCCGAGCCCTAACCCTAACACTAACGCAAAGCTAACCCTAACCCTATCCCTAACCCTAACGCATACCTAACCCTAACACTTACCCTAACCTTAACGCAAACCTAACCCTAAACCTAACCCTAACCCTAACCCTAAACCTAACCCTAACCCTTACCTAACCCTAACCCTAACCCTAACCTAACCCTAACCATAACCCTAACCCTAAACCTAACCCTAACCCTAACCCTGCCCATACCCTAACGCAAACCTAACACTAACCCTAACCCTAACCCTAACCCTAACAGAAACCTAACCCTAACCCTAACCCTAAACCTAACCCTAACACTAAGGCAAAGCTAACCCTAAACCTAACCCTAAACCTAACCCTAATGCAAACCTAACCCTAACCCTAACTCGAAAACAAACCTAACCCTAACACTAAACCTAACCCTAAACCTAATCCTAACCCTAACCCTGACGCAAACCTCACCCTAAACATAACCATAACCCTAACCCTAACCGTAACGCAAACCTAACCCTAACACTAACACTAACCCTGATCCTAACCCTAACCCTAACGGAAACCTAACCCTAACCCTAACCCTAACCATAACACAACCTAAACCTAAACCTAACCCTACTTTGAAAACTAACATTAACACTAACCCAACCCTAACCCTAACCCTAACCCTAACCCTAAACCTAATGAAAACCCTAACGCAAACCTAATCCAAAAACTAATCCTAACCCTATCGCCAACCTAACCCTAACCCTAACCCTAAAACAAACCTAACCCTAACCCTAAACCTAACCCTAAACCTAATCGTAACCCTAACCCTGACGCAAACCTAACCCTAAACATAAACATAACCCTAACCCTAACCGTAACGCAAACCTAACCATAACACTAACACTAACCCTAACCCTAACCCTAACACAACCTAAACCTAAACCTAACCCTAACTCGAAAACTAACATTAACCCTAACCCTAACCTATCCCTAACACTAACCCTAACCCTAATCCTACCCTAACCCTAACCCTAACTCTAAACCTAACGAAAACCCTAACGCAAACCTAACCCAAACACTAACCCTAACCGTAACGCAAACCTAACCCTAACCCTAACCCTAAACCTAACCCTAACCCTAAACTTAACCCTAAACTTAACCCTAACCCTAACTCTAACCCTAACGCAAATCTAACCCTAACCCTAACATTAACCCTAACCCTAACCCTAACCCTAAACCTAACCCTAACCCAAACCCTAACGCAAACCTAACCCTAACCCTAACCCTAACCCGAACCCTAACGCAAACCTAACCCTAACCCTAACCCTAACCCTAACGCAAACCTAACCCTAACTCTAAACCTAAACCTAACCCTAACCCTAACAGAAACCTAACCCTAACCCTAACCCTAACCCTAACCCTAAACCTAACGCAAACCTAACACTAACCCTAAACCTAAACCTAACTCTAACCCTAACGCAAACATAACCCTAACTCTAAACCTAACCCTAACCCGAACCCTAACCCTAACACTAACACAAAGCTAACCCTAACCCTAACCCTAACCCTAACCCTAACCCTAACGCATACCTAACCCTAAAACTTACCCTTACCCTAACGCAAACCTAACCCTAAACCTAACCCTAACCCTAACCCTAAACCTAACCCTAACCCTAACCTAACCCTAACCCTAACCCTAACCTAACCCTAACCCTAACCCTAAACCTAACCCTAACCCTAACCCTAACCCTAACGCAAACCTAACACTAAACCTAACCCTAAACCTAACCCTAAACCTAACCCTAAACCTAACCCTAACCCTAACCTAACCCTAACCCTAACCCTAAACCTAACCCTAACCCTAACCCGAACCCTAACGCAAACATAACCCTAACCCTAACCATAACCCTAACCCTAACCCTAACGCTAACACTAACCCTAACCCTAACCCTAAACCTAACCGTAACCTAACCCTAACCCTAACTCTAAACTAACCTTAAACCTAACCCTAAACCTAACGCAAACCTAACCCTAACCCTAACCCTAAAACAAACCTAACCCTAACCCTAAACCTAACGCTAAACCTAATCCTAACCCTAACCCTGACGCAAAGCTAACCCTAACACTAACATTAAACCTAACCCTAACCATAACCCTAACGGAAACCTAACCCTAAACCTAACCCTAACCCTAACACATCCTAAACCTAAACCTAACCCTAACTCGAAAACTAACATTAACCCTAACCCTCACCTAACCCTAACCCTAACCCTAACCCTAACCCTACCCTAACCCTAACACTAAACCTAACTCTAACCCTAAACCTAACGAAAACCCTAACGCAAACCTAATCCAAACACTAACCCTAACCCTATCGCAAACCTAAACCTAACCCTAACCCTAACCCTAACCCTAAACCTAACCCTAACCCTAACCTTAACCCTAACCCTAACCCTAACCCTAACCCTAACCCTAACACTAACGCAAACCTAACCCTAACCCTAACATCAACCCTACCCCTAACCCTAACCCTAAACCTAACCCTAACCCTAACACTAACGCAAACCTAACCCAAACCTAACCCTAACCATAACCCTAACTCAAACCTAACCCTAAACCTAACCCTAACCCTAACCGTAACCATAAACCTAACCCTAACACTTACAAAAACCTAATCCTAACCCTAACCCTAACGCTAAACCTAACCCTAACGCAAACCTAACACTAACTCTAACCCTAAACCTAACCCTAACCCTAACGCAAACCTAACACAAACCCTAACCCTAACACTAACGCAAAGCTAACCCTAACCCTAACCCTAACCCTAACGCATACCTAACCCTAACACTTAACCTAACCCTAAGGCAAACCTAACCCTAAACCTAACCCTAGCCCTAACCTAACCCTAACCCTAACCCTAACCCTAACCCTAACCCTAA
>NC_142516.1:86497500-86502500 GCF_057876585.1 Rhinolophus sinicus
AACCTAACCCTAACCCTAACCCTAACCCTATCGCAAACCTAACCCTAAACCTAAACCTAACCCTAACCCTAACCCTAACACAAACCTAACCCTAAACCTAACCCTAACCCTAACCCTAACGCTAAACCTAACAGAAACCTAACCCTAACCCTAACCCTAAACCTAACGCTAACCTAACACTAACCCTAACCGTAAACCTAACCTTAACTCTAACGCAAACCTAACCCTAACCCTAACCCTAACCCAAACCCTAACACTAACGCAAAGCTAACCCTAACCATAACCCTAACCCTAACCCTAACACATACCTAATCCTAACCCTTACCCTAACCCAAACGCAAACCTAACCCTAACCCTACCCCTAATCCTAACCGTAACCCTAACCCTAACCCTAACCCTAACCCTAACCGTAACCTAACCCTAAACCTAACCCTAACCCAAAACTAACCCTAACCCTAACCCTAACCCTAACCCTAACACTAACCCTAACGCAAACATAAACCTAACCCTAACCCTAAAACAAACCTAACCCTAACCCTAACCCTAACCCTTAACCTATTCCTAACCCTAACCCTGACGCAACCCTAACCCTAACTATAACCCTTACCCTAACCGTAACGCAAACCTAACAATAACACTAACCCTAACACTAACCCTAACGCAAACCTAACCGTAATCCTAACCATAACTTTAAAACAACCTAAATCTAAACCTAACCCTAACCCGAAACGTAATATTAACCCCAACCCTAACCTAACCCTAACCCTAACCCTAACCGTAACCCTAACAGAAACCGAACCCTAACCCTAACCATAAACCTAACGCAAACCTAACACTAACCCTAACCCTAACGCAAACCTAACCTTAACACTAACCCTAACCCTAACCCTAACCCTAACCCTAACCCTAACCGTAACCCTAACAGAAACCGAACCCTAACCCTAACCATAAACCTAACGCAAACCTAACACTAACCCTAACCCTAAACCTAACCCTAACCCTAACGCAAACCTAACCCTAACCCTAAACCTAACCCTAACCCTAACACTAAGGCAAAGCTAACCCTAACCCTAACCCTAACCCTAAATCTAACGCAAACCTAACCCTTACGGAAACCTAACCCTAACCCTAACCATAACCCTAACCCTAACCATAACGCAAACATAACAATAACCCTAACCCTAACCCTAACCCTAACACTAACCCTAACCCTAATCCTAACCATAACCCTAACAGAAACCTAACCCTAACCGTAACCCTAACCCTAAACCTAATGCAAACCTAACACTAACCCTAAACCTAAACCTAACCCTAACCCTAACGCAAACCTAACCCTATCCCTAACCCTAACCCTAACACTAAGGCAAAGCTAACCCTAACCCTAACCCTAAACCTAACGCATACCTAACCCTAACCCTTACCGTAACCCTAACGCAAACCTAACCATAAACCTAACCCTAGCCCTAAGCCTAAGCCTAACCCTAACCCTAACCGTAACCTAACCCTAACCCTAACCCTAACCCTAACCTAACCCTAAACCTAACCATAACCATAACCCTAACCCTAACCCTAACGCAAACCTAACCCTAACCCTAACCCTAAAACAAACCTAACCCTAACCCTAAACCTAACCCTAAACTTAATCGTAACCCTACACTGACGCAAACCTAAACCTAAACATAACCATAACCATAACCTTAACCGTAACGCAAACCTAACCCTAACACTAAAACTAAGCCTAACCCTAACCCTAACCCTAAAAGAAACCAAACCCTAAACCTAACCCTAACCCTAACACAACCTAAACTTAACCTAACCCTAACCCGAAAACTAGCATTAACCCTAACCCTAACCTAACCCTAATCCTAACCCTAACGTAAACCTAACTCTAACCCTAACTTTAACCCTAACCCTAACCCTAACACTAACGCAAAGCTAACCCTAACCATAACCCTAACCCTAACCCTAACCCTAACCCTAACGCATACCTAACCCTAACACTTACCATAACCCTAAGGCAAACCTAACCCTAAACCTAACCCTAACCCTAACCCTAACCCTAAAACAAACCTAACCCTAACACTAACCCTAAACCTAATCCTAACCCTAAACCTTAAGCAAACATAACCCTAACCCTAACCATAACCCTAACCCTAACCATAACGCAAACATGACAATAACCCTAACCCTAACACTAACCCTAACCCTAACCATAACCCTAACACTAACAGAAACCTAACCCTAAACCTAACAGTAAACCTAACCATAACACTAAGGCAAAGGTAACCCTAAACCTAACCATAAACCTAACCCTAACGCAAACCTAACCCTAACCCTAACTCGAAAACAAACCTAACCCTAACCCTAAACCTAACCCTAAACCTAATCCTAAACCTAACCCTGACGCAAACCTCACCCTAAACATAACCATAACCCTAACCCTAACCGTAACGCAAACCTAACCCTAACACTAACACTAACCCTAACCCTAACCCTAACCCTAACGGAAACCTAACCCTAACCCTAACCCTAACCCTAACACAACCTAAACCTAAAACTAACCCTAATTTGAAAACTAACATTAACACTAACCCTACCCTAACCCTAACCCTAACCCTAACCCTAACCCTAACCCTAACCCTAACCCTTACACTAACGCAAAGCTAACCCTAACCCTAACCCTAACCCTAACCCTAACGCATACCTAACCCTAAACCTAACCCTAACCCTAACCCTAACCCTAACCTAACCCTAACCCTAACCCTAACCCTAAACCTAACCCTAACCCTAACCCTAACCCTAACGCAAACCTAACCCTAACCCTAACCCTAAAACATACCAAACCCTAACCCTAACCCTAAACCTAATCCTAACCCTAAACCTTACGCAAACCTAACCCTAACCCTAACCATAACCATAACTCAAACCTAACCCTAATCCTAACCCTAACCCTAACCCTAAACCTAACCCTAACGCAAACCTAACACTAACTCTAACCCTAAACTTAACCCTATCCCTAACGCAAACCCAACACTAACCCTAACCCTAACACTAACGCAAAGCTATCCCTAACCCTAACCCTAACCCTAACCCTAACGCATACCTAACCCTAACACTTAACCTAACCCTAAGGCAAACCTAACCCTAAACCTAACCCTAGCCCTAACCTAACCCTAACCCTAACCCTAACCCAAACCCTAACCCTAACCTAACCCTAACCCTAACCCTAACCCTAACCTAACCCTAACCCTAACTCTAACCCTAACCCTAATCCTAATGCAAACATAACCCTAACCCTAACCCTAAAACATACCTAACCCTAACACTAACCCTAAACTAATCCTAACCCTAACCCTTACGGAAACCTAACCCTAACCCAAACCATAACCCTAACCCTAACCATAACGCAAACATAACAATAACCCTAACCCTAACCCTAACCCTAACACTAACCCTAACCCTAACCCTAACCATAACCCTAACAGAAACCTAACCCTAACCCTAAACCTAATGCAAACCTAACACTAACCCTAACCCTAAACCTAACCCTAACCCTAACGCAAACCTAACCCTAACCCTAAGCCTAACCGTAACACTAAGGCAAAGCTAACCCTAACCCTAACCCTAACCCTAACCCTAACCGTAACCTAAAACTAACCCTAACCCTAACCCTAACTTAACCCTAAACCTAACCATAACCATAACACTAACCCTAATCCTAAACCTAACGCAAACCTAACCCTAACCCTAACCCGAAAACAAACCTAACCCTAACCCTAAACCTAACCCTAAACCTAATCGTAACCCTACCCTGACGCAAACCTAACCCTAAACATAACCATAACCATAACCTTAACCGTAATGCAAACCTAACCCTAACACTAAAACTAAGCCTAACACTAACCATAACCCTAACGGAAACCAAACCCTAAACCTAACCCTAACCCTAAAACAACCTAAACCTAAACCTAACCCTAACTCGAAAACTAACATTAACCCTCACCCTAACCTAACCGTAACCCTAACCCAAACGTAAGCCTAACTCTAACCCTAACCTTAACCCTAACCCTAACCCTAACACTAACGCAAAGCTAAACCTAATCCTAACCCTAACCCTAACCCTAACGCATACCTAACCCTAACACTTACCATACCCCTAAGGCAAACCTAACCCTAAACCTAACCCTAACCCTAACCCTAACCCTTACCTAACCATAACCCTAACCCTAACCCTAACCTAACCCTAACCCTAACCCTAACCCTAACCCTAACCCTAACGCAAACCTAACCCTAACCCTAACCCTAAAACAAACCTAACCCTAACACTAACCCTAAACCTAATCCTAACCCTAAACCTTACGCAAACATAACCCTAACCCTAACCATAACCCTAACCCTAACCATAACGCAAACATGACAATAACCCTAACCCTAACACTAACCCTAACCCTAACCCTAACCCTAACCCTAACAGAAACCTAACCCTAACCCTAACCGTAAACCTAACCCTAACACTAAGGCAAATGTAACCCTAATCCTAACCCTAAACCTAATCCTAACCCTAACCCTGACGCAAACCTCACCCTAAACATAACCATAACCCTAACCCTAACCCTAACGCATACCTAACCCTAACACTTACACTAACCCTAACGCAAACCTAACCCTAAACCTAACCCTAACCCTAACCCTAACCCTAATTTAACCTAACCCTAACCCTAACCCTAACCCTAACCTAACCCTAACCCTAACCCTAACCCTAAACCTAACCCTAACCCTAACCCTAACCCTAACGGAAACCTAACCCTAACCCTAACCCTAAAACATACCAAACCCTAACCCTAACCCTAAACCTAATCCTAACCCTAACCCTTACGCAGACCTAACCCTAACCCTAACCATAACCCTAACCCTAACCATAACGCAAACCTAACAATGACACTAACCCTAACCCTAACCCTAACCCTAACGCAAACCTAACCCTAACCCTAACCCTAACC
>NC_142516.1:86517500-86522500 GCF_057876585.1 Rhinolophus sinicus
CCCTAAACCTAACCCTAACGCAAACCTAACCCTAACCATAACCCTAAAACAAACCTAACCCTAACCCTAACCCTAAACCTAACCCTACCCTAACCCTAACCCTAACCCAAACCCTAACCGTAACCCTAATCCTAACCCTAACCCTAAACCTAACGAAAACCCTAACGCAAACCTAACCCTAACCCTAACCCTAACCCTATCCCAAACCTAACCATAACATTAAACCTAACCGTAACCCTAACCCTTACGCAAACCTAACCCTAACCCTAACCCTAACCCCACCCTAACCTTAACCCTAACAGAAACCTAAACATAACCCTAACCCTAACCTAACGCAAAACTAACACTAACCGTAACCCTAAACCTAACCCTAACCCTAACGCAAACCTAACCCTAACACTAACCCTAACTCTAACCATAACAGTAACGCAAAGCTAAACCTAACCCTAACCCTAACCCTAACCATAACGCAAACCTAACCCTAACCCTACCCCTAAAACAAACCTAACCCTAACCCTAACCCTAACCCTAAACCTAATCCTAACCCTAACCCTGACGCAAACCTAACCCTATCCAAAACCATAACCCTAACCCTAAACGTAACACAAACCTAACCATAACCCTAACCCTAACCCTAACCCTAACCCTAACCCTAACCTTAAACCTACCCTAACCCTAACACTAACGCAAACCTAACCCTAATCCTAACCCTAACCCCAACCCTAACGCAAACCTAACCCTAACCCTAACCCTAACCCTAACTCTAAATATAACGCAAACTTAACTCTATCCCTAATCCTAACCCTAACCCTAAAACTAACTCTAACCCTAACCCTAACGCAAACCTAACCGTAACCCTAACCCTAACTCTAACGCAAACCTAACTTTCACCCTAAACCTAACACTAACCCTAACCCTAAACCATAGCCGTAACCATAACCCTAACCCTAACCCTAACTCAACCTAACCCTAATCCTAACCCGAAACCTAACCTTAACCCTAAACCTAACCATATCCTTAACCCTAACATAACCCTAAACCTAACCCTAACCCTAACTCTTACCCAATCCCTAAACCTAACCCTAAACCTAACCCTAACGCAAACCTAACCCTAACCCTAAACCTAACCCTAACACAAACATAACCCTAACCCTAACCCTAACGCAAACCTAACCCTAACCCTAAACCTAACCCTAACACAAACCTAACCCTAACCCTAACCCTAACCCCAACCCTAACCATAATTATAACCCTAACCCTAACACTAACTCTAACCTTAACGCAAACTTAACCTTAACCCTAACCCTAATCCTACCCTAACGCATACCTAACCCTAACCATAACCCTAACCCTAATGCAAACCTAACCCTAGCCCTAACCCTATCCCTAAACCTACCTTAATGCATACCTAACCCTAACCCTAACCCTAACCCTAACGCTAACCCTAACCCTAACGCAAACATACCCGAAAAAAAACGCTAACACTAACACAAACACAAACCTAACCCTAACCCTAACCCTGACCCTAACACTAAAGCAAACCTGACCCTAACCCTAACCCTAAACATAACCCTAACCCTAACGCTAACGCATACCTAACCCTAAACCTAACCCTAACCCTAACGCAAACCTAACCCTAACCCAAAACCTAACGCTAAACCTAACCCTAACACTAACGCTAACCTTAACACAAACCTAATCATAAACTTAACGCTAACCTTAAAACCCTAACGCTAAACCTAACCCTAACCCTAACCCTAACCCTAAACTCTAGCCCTAAACCTAACCGTAACCCTAACCTTAACGCTAACCCTAACCCTAACCCTAACCCTAACGCAAACCTAACCCTAACCCTAACATTAACCCTACCCCTAACCCTAAACCTAAACCTAACCCTAACACTAACCCTAACGCAAACCTAACTCTAACCCTAACCCTAACCCTAACCCTAACGCAAACCTAACCCTAAACCTAACCCTAACCCTAACCCTAACCCTAACCCTAACCCTAACGCAAACCTAACCGTAACCCTAACATTAACTGTACCCCTAACCCTAAACCTAACCCTATCCCTAACCCTAACCCTATCGCTAACCATAACCCTAACATAAACCTAACCCTAACCTTAACCCTAACCTAACCCTAACCCTAACACTAACCCTAACGCAAACCTAATCCTAAACCTAACCATAACCCTAACCCTAACCGTAACGCAAACCTAACAATAACACTAACCCTAACACTAACCCTAACGCAAACCTAACCATAACCCTAACACTAACCCTAACACAACCTAAATCTAAACCTAACCCTAACCCGAAACCTAACATTATTCCTAACACTAACCTAACCCTAACCCTAACCCTAACCCTAAACCTAACGAAAACCCTAACGCAAACCTAACCCTAACCCTAACCCTAACCCTATCGCAAACCTAACCCTAACCTAAACTTAACCCTAACCCTAAACCTAACGCAAACCTAACACTAACCATAACCCTAACCCTAACCCTAACCCTAACACTAAACCTAACGCAAACCTAACACTAACCCTAACCCTAAACCTAACTCTAACCCTAACGCAAACCTAACCCTAACCCTAACCCTAAACCTAACCCTAACCCGAAGGCAAAGTTAACCCTAACCCTAACCCTAAAACTAACACTAAGGCAAAGATAACCCTAACCCTAACACTAACTTTAACGCATACCTAACCCTAACCCTTACCCTAACCCTAAAGCAATCCTAACCCTAAACCTAACCCTAACCCTAACCCTAACCCTAACCGTAACCCTAAACCTAACCTAACCCTATCCCTAACCCTAACCCTAACCTAACCCTAACCCTAACCCTAACCCTAACCCTAACCTTAACCCTACACTAACCCTAACCTTAACCCTATTTCTAACCCTAAACCTAACGAAAACCCTAACGCAAACCTAATCCAAACACTAACCCTAACCGTATGGCAATCCTAACCCTAAACCTAACCCTAACCCTAACCCAAACCCTAAACCTAACCATAACCCTAACCTTAAACCTAAACCTAACCCTAACCCTAACCCTAACCCTAACGCAAACCTAACCCTAACCCTAACATTAACCCTAACACTAACCCCAACCCTAAACCTAATCCTAACCCTATCCCTAACGCAAATCTAACCAGAACCCTAACCCTAACCCTAACCCTAACGCAAACCTAACCCTAAACCTAACCCTAACCCTAACCCTAACCCTAAACCTAACCCTAACCCTAACAGAAACCTAACCCTAACCCTAACCCTAACCCAAAACCTAACGCAACCCTAACACTAACCGTAACCCTAAACCTAACCCTCACCTTAACGCAAACCTAACCCTAACCCTAACCCTAACCCTAACCCTAACCCTAACCCTAACACTAACGCAAAGCTAACCCTAACCCTATCCCTAACGCATACCTTACCCTAAACCTAAGGTAACACTTACCCTAACCCTAAGGCAAAACTAACCCTAAACATAACCATAACCCTAACCCTAACCCTAACCCTAACCCTAACCTAACCCTTACCCTAACCATAACCCTAACCAAAACCCTAACCCTAACCCTAAAACAAACCTAACCCTAACAATAACCCTAAACCTAATCCTAACCCTAACCTTTACGCAAACCTAACCCTACCCATAACCATAACATTAACCCTAACCATATCGCAAACATACAATAACACTAACCCTTACCCTAACCCTAACCCTAAAGCAACCTAACCCTAACCCTAACCTTAAACCTAATCCTAACCCTAACCCTCACACAAACCTAACCCTAACCGTAACCCTAACCCTAACCCTAACCCTAACCCAAACCATAACACTAACGCAAAGCTAACCCTAAAAATAACCCTAACCCTAACCCTAATACATACCTAACCCTAACCCTTACCCTAACCCTAACGCAAACCTAACCCTAAACCTAACCCTAACCCTAACCCTAACCCTAACCCTAAAAATAACCCTAACCCTAACCGTAACATAACCCTAACCATAACCCTAACCCTAACTTAACCCTAACCCTAACCGTAACCCTAACCCTAACCCAAACGCAAACCTAACCCTGACCCTAACCCTAAAACAAACCTAACCCTAACCCTAACCCTAACCCTAAACCTATTCCTAACCCTAACCCTGACGCAAACCTAACCCTAACCATAACCCTTTTCCTAACCGTAACGCAGACCTAACAATAACACTAACCCTAACCCTAACCTTAACCCTAACTCTAACACTAACCCTAACGAAAACCTAACCCTAATCCTATCCCTAAGCCTAACACAACCTAAATCTAAACCTAACGCTAACCCGATACCTAATATTAACCCCAACCCTAACCTAACCCTAACCCTAACCCTAAACCTAACCCTACCCTAACCCTAACGCTAAACCTAACCCTAACACTAAACCTAACGAAAACCTTAAAGCAAACCTAACCGTATCCTTAACCCTAACCCTAACCCTAATCCTAACGCAAACCTAACCTTAACCCTAACCCTAACCCTAACCCTAACCCTAACCATAACCCTAAAGAAACCTAACCCTAACCCTAACCCTAACCATCAACCTAACGCAAACCTAACACTAACCCTAACCCTAAACCTAACCCTAACCCTAACGCAAACCTAACCCTAACCCTAACCCTAACCTTAACACTAAGGCAAAGCTAACCCTAACCCTAACCCTAACCCTAACCCTAACGCAAACCTAACCCTAACCCTAACCCAAAAACAAACCTAACCCTAAACCTAAACCTAACCCTAACCCTAACCCTGACGCAAACCTCACCCTAAACATAACCATAACCCTAACCCTAACCGTAACGCAAACCTAACCCTAAACCTAAGCCTAATCCTAAACCTAACCCTAACCCTAACCGTAACCCTAACTCTAACATAACCCTATCCCTAACCCTAACCCTAACCTAACCCTAACCCTAACCCTAACCCTAACCCTAACCCTTACCCTACCCTA
>NC_142516.1:86527500-86537500 GCF_057876585.1 Rhinolophus sinicus
ACCTAACCCTAAACCTAACCCTAACGCAAACCTAACCCTAACCCTAAACCTAACCCTAACACAAACATAACCCTAACCCTAACCCTAACGCAAACCTAACCCTAACCCTAAACCTAACCCTAACACAAACCTAACCCTAACCCTAACCCTAACCCCAACCCTAACCATAATTATAACCCTAACCCTAACACTAACTCTAACCTTAACGCAAACTTAACCTTAACCCTAACCCTAATCCTACCCTAACGCATACCTAACCCTAACCATAACCCTAACCCTAATGCAAACCTAACCCTAGCCCTAACCCTATCCCTAAACCTACCTTAATGCATACCTAACCCTAACCCTAACCCTAACCCTAACGCTAACCCTAACCCTAACGCAAACCTACCCGAAAAAAAACGCTAACACTAACACAAACACAAACCTAACCCTAACCCTAACCCTGACCCTAACACTAAAGCAAACCTGACCCTAACCCTAACCCTAAACATAACCCTAACCCTAACGCTAACGCATACCTAACCCTAAACCTAACCCTAACCCTAACGCAAACCTAACCCTAACCCAAAACCTAACGCTAAACCTAACCCTAACACTAACGCTAACCTTAACACAAACCTAATCATAAACTTAACGCTAACCTTAAAACCCTAAACCTAAACCTAACCCTAAC
Organism: Rhinolophus sinicus; assembly: GCF_057876585.1. Lineage (NCBI taxonomy): Eukaryota > Metazoa > Chordata > Mammalia > Chiroptera > Rhinolophidae > Rhinolophus > Rhinolophus sinicus. The sequence goes on from NC_142516.1 coordinate 86,528,177, forward strand.
CCTAACCCTAACGCAAACCTAACTCTAACCCTAACCCTAACCCTAACCCTAACGCAAACCTAACCCTAAACCTAACCCTAACCCTAACCCTAACCCTAACCCTAACCCTAACGCAAACCTAACCGTAACCCTAACATTAACTGTACCCCTAACCCTAAACCTAACCCTAACCCTAACCCTAACCCTATCGCTAACCATAACCCTAACCTAAACCTAACCCTAACCTTAACCCTAACCTAACCCTAACCCTAACACTAACCCTAACGCAAACCTAATCCTAACCCTAACCATAACCCTAACCCTAACCGTAACGCAAACCTAACAATAACACTAACCCTAACACTAACCCTAACGCAAACCTAACCATAACCCTAACACTAACCCTAACACAACCTAAATCTAAACCTAACCCTAACCCGAAACCTAACATTATTCCTAACACTAACCTAACCCTAACCCTAACCCTAACCCTAAACCTAACGAAAACCCTAACGCAAACCTAACCCTAAACCTAACCCTAACCCTATCGCAAACCTAACCCTAACCTAAACTTAACCCTAACCCTAAACCTAACGCAAACCTAACACTAACCATAACCCTAACCCTAACCCTAACCCTAACACTAAACCTAACGCAAACCTAACACTAACCCTAACCCTAAACCTAACTCTAACCCTAACGCAAACCTAACCCTAACCCTAACCCTAAACCTAACCCTAACCCGAAGGCAAAGTTAACCCTAACCCTAACCCTAAAACTAACACTAAGGCAACGATAACCCTAACCCTAACACTAACTTTAACGCATACCTAACCCTAACCCTTACCCTAACCCTAAAGCAATCCTAACCCTAAACCTAACCCTAACCCTAACCCTAACCCTAACCGTAACCCTAAACCTAACCTAACCCTATCCCTAACCCTAACCCTAACCTAACCCTAACCCTAACCCTAACCCTAACCCTAACCTTAACCCTACACTAACCCTAACCTTAACCCTATTTCTAACCCTAAACCTAACGAAAACCCTAACGCAAACCTAATCCAAACACTAACCCTAACCCTATGGCAATCCTAACCCTAAACCTAACCCTAACCCTAACCCAAACCCTAAACCTAACCATAACCCTAACCTTAAACCTAAACCTAACCCTAACCCTAACCCTAACCCTAACGCAAACCTAACCCTAACCCTAACATTAACCCTAACACTAACCCCAACCCTAAACCTAATCCTAACCCTATCCCTAACGCAAATCTAACCAGAACCCTAACCCTAACCCTAACCCTAACGCAAACCTAACCCTAAACCTAACCCTAACCCTAACCCTAACCCTAAACCTAACCCTAACCCTAACAGAAACCTAACCCTAACCCTAACCCTAACCCAAAACCTAACGCAACCCTAACACTAACCGTAACCCTAAACCTAACCCTAACCTTAACGCAAACCTAACCCTAACCCTAACCCTAACCCTAACCCTAACCCTAACCCTAACACTAACGCAAAGCTAACCCTAACCCTATCCCTAACGCATACCTTACCCTAAACCTAAGGTAACACTTACCCTAACCCTAAGGCAAAACTAACCCTAAACATAACCATAACCCTAACCCTAACCCTAACCCTAACCCTAACCTAACCCTTACCCTAACCATAACCCTAACCAAAACCCTAACCCTAACCCTAAAACAAACCTAACCCTAACAATAACCCTAAACCTAATCCTAACCCTAACCTTTACGCAAACCTAACCCTACCCATAACCATAACATTAACCCTAACCATATCGCAAACATACAATAACACTAACCCTAACCCTAACCCTAACCCTAAAGCAACCTAACCCTAACCCTAACCTTAAACCTAATCCTAACCCTAACCCTCACACAAACCTAACCCTAACCGTAACCCTAACCCTAACCCTAACCCTAACCCAAACCATAACACTAACGCAAAGCTAACCCTAAAAATAACCCTAACCCTAACCCTAATACATACCTAACCCTAACCCTTACCCTAACCCTAACGCAAACCTAACCCTAAACCTAACCCTAACCCTAACCCTAACCCTAACCCTAAAAATAACCCTAACCCTAACCGTAACATAACCCTAACCATAACCCTAACCCTAACTTAACCCTAACCCTAACCGTAACCCTAACCCTAACCCAAACGCAAACCTAACCCTGACCCTAACCCTAAAACAAACCTAACCCTAACCCTAACCCTAACCCTAAACCTATTCCTAACCCTAACCCTGACGCAAACCTAACCCTAACCATAACCCTTTTCCTAACCGTAACGCAGACCTAACAATAACACTAACCCTAACCCTAACCTTAACCCTAACTCTAACACTAACCCTAACGAAAACCTAACCCTAATCCTATCCCTAAGCCTAACACAACCTAAATCTAAACCTAACGCTAACCCGATACCTAATATTAACCCCAACCCTAACCTAACCCTAACCCTAACCCTAAACCTAACCCTACCCTAACCCTAACGCTAAACCTAACCCTAACACTAAACCTAACGAAAACCTTAAAGCAAACCTAACCGTATCCTTAACCCTAACCCTAACCCTAATCCTAACGCAAACCTAACCTTAACCCTAACCCTAACCCTAACCCTAACCCTAACCATAACCCTAAAGAAACCTAACCCTAACCCTAACCCTAACCATCAACCTAACGCAAACCTAACACTAACCCTAACCCTAAACCTAACCCTAACCCTAACGCAAACCTAACCCTAACCCTAACCCTAACCTTAACACTAAGGCAAAGCTAACCCTAACCCTAACCCTAACCCTAACCCTAACGCAAACCTAACCCTAACCCTAACCCAAAAACAAACCTAACCCTAAACCTAAACCTAACCGTAACCCTAACCCTGACGCAAACCTCACCCTAAACATAACCATAACCCTAACCCTAACCGTAACGCAAACCTAACCCTAAACCTAAGCCTAACCCTAAACCTAACCCTAACCCTAACCGTAACCCTAACTCTAACATAACCCTATCCCTAACCCTAACCCTAACCTAACCCTAACCCTAACCCTAACCCTAACCCTAACCCTTACCCTACCCTAACCCTAACCCTAACCTTATTTCTAAACCTAAACCTAACGAAAACCCTAACGCAAACCTAATCCAAACACTAACCATAACCCTATCGCAAACCTAACCCTAAAACTAACCCTAACCCTAACCCTAAACCTAACCTTAACCCTAACCTTAACCCTAAACCTAACCCTAACCCTAACCCTAACCCTAACGCAAACCTAACCCTAACCCTAACATTAACCCTAACCCTAACCCCAACCCTAAACCTAACCCTAACCCTAACCCTAACGCAAATCTAACCCTAACCCTAACCCTAACAATAACCCTAACGCAAACCTAACCCTAAACCTAACCCTAACCCTAACCCTAACCGTAAACCTAACCCGAACCCTAACGAAAACCTAACCCTAACCCTAACCCTAACCGTAACCCTAACACTAACGCGAAGCTAACCCTAACCTTAACCCTAACCCTAACCCTAACCGTAACGCACACCTAACCCTAACACTTACCCTAACCTTAAGGCAAACCTAACCCTAACACTAACCCTAACCCTAACCCTAACCCTAACCCTAACCTAACCTTAACCCTAACCCTAACCCTAACCAAAACCCTAACCCTAACCCTAACCCTAACGCAAACCTAACCCTAACCCTAACCCTAAGACAAACCTAACCCTAACACTAACCCTAAACCTAATCCTAACCCTAACCCTTACGCAAACCTAACCCTAACCCTAACCATAACATTAACCCTAACCATAACGCAAACATACAATAACACTAACCCTAACCCTAACCCTAACCGTAACGCAAACCTAACCCTAACCCTAACCCTAACCCTAAACCTAACCCTAACACTAACTGTCACACAAATCTAACCCTAACCCTAACCCTAACCCTAACCCTAATGCTAACCCTAACGCAAATCTAACCTTAACCCTAACCCTAACCCAAACCATAACACTAACGCAAAGCCGACCCTAACCATAACCCTAACCCTAACCCTAACACATACCTAACCCTAACCCTTACCCTAACCCTAATGCAAACCTAACCCTAAACCTAACCCTAACCCTAACCCTAACCCTAACCCTAACCCTAACCGTAACCTAACCCTAACCATAACCCTAACCCTAACCTAACCCTAACCCTAACCCTAACCCTAACCCTAACCCTAACCCTAACCTTAACGCAAACTTAACCCTGACCCTAACCCTAAAACAAACCTAACCCTAACCCTAACCCTAACCCTAAACCTATTCCTAACCCTAACCCTGACGCAAACCTAACCCTAACCATAACCCTTACCCTAACCGTAACGCAAACCTAACAATAACACTAACCCTAACCCTAATCCTAACCCTAACCCTAACCCTAACGAAAACCTAACCCTAATCCTATCCCTAACCCTAACACAACCTAAATCTAAACCTAACGTTAACCCGAAACCTAATATTAACCCCAACCCTAACCTAACCCTAACCCTAACCCTAACCCTACCCTAACCCTAACCCTAACCCTAACCTAACCGTAACCCTAATCCTAACCCTAACTAACCCTAAACCTAACCCTAACCCTAAACCTAACCCTAACCCTAACCCTAACCCTAACGCAAACCAAAACCTAACCCTTACACTAAAACAAACCTAACCCTAACCCTAACCCTAAACCTAATCCTAACCTTAACCATTACGCAAATCTAACCCATACACTAACCCTAACCCTAACACAACCTAAATCTAAACCTAACCCTAACCCGAAACCTAACATTAACCCTAACCCTAACCAAACCTAACCCTAACCCTAACCCTAAACCTACCCTAACCCTAACCCTAACCCTAAACCTAACCCTAACCCTAACCCTAAACCTAACGAAAAGCCTAACGCAAACCTAACCCTAACCCTAACCCTAACCCTAACCCTATCGCGTACCTAACCCTAACCCTAACCATAAAACTAACCATAACCCTAACCCTAACCCTAACAGAAACCTAACCCTAACCGTAATCCTAACCCTAAACCTAACGCAAACCTAACACTAACCTAACCCTAAACCTAACCCTAACCCTAACGCAAACCGAACCCTAACCTAACCTTAACCCTAACCCTAAGACTAACGCCAAGCTAACCCTAACCCTAACCCTAACCCTAACGCATACCTACCCTAACCTTTACCCTAACCCTAACGCAAACATAACCCTAAACCTAACCCTAACCCTAACCCTAACCCTAAGCCTAACCCTAACCCTAACCCTAACCTTAACCGTAAACTAATCCTAAGCTGAACCCTAACCCTAACCTAACCCTAACCCTAAACCTAACCCTAACCCTAACCCTAACCCTAACGCAAACCTAACCCTAACCCTAACACTAAAACAAAACTAACCATAACCCTAACCCTAACCCTGAACCCAACCCTAACCCTAAACCTAACCCTAACGCAAACCTAACCCAAATCCTAACCCTAAACGCAACCCTAACGCAAACCTAACCCTAACCCTAACCCTAACTCTAACTCTAACCATAACGCAAAACTAACCCTAACCCTAACCCTAACACTAACCCTAATCTTAACCCTAACCCTAACGCAAACCTAACCCTAACCCTAACGATAACCCTAACCCTAACGCAAATCTAACCCTAACCCTAACCCTAACCCTAACCCTAATGCAAACCTAACCGTAACCCAAAACGTAACCCAAAACATAACCCTAACACTAACCCTAACCTTAACGCAAACCTAATCATTAACTTAACGCTAACCTTAAAACCCTAACGCTAAACCTAAACCTAACCCTAACCCTAACCCTAAAACCTAGCCCTAACCCTAACCGTAACCCTAACCCTAACCGTAACCCTAACCCTAACCCTAACGCAAACCTTACCCTAACCCTAACCTTAACCCTAACCCTAACCCTAACCCTAACCCTAACCCTAACCCTAACTCTAACCCTAACCCTAACCCTAACGGAAACCTAACCCTAACTCTAACATTCACCCTAAACCTAACCCTAACCCTAACCGTAACCCTAACGCAAACCTAACCCTAAACCTAACCCTAACCCTAACCCTAACCCTGAACCTAACCCTAACCCTAACAGAAACCTAACCCTAACCCTAACCCTAACCCTAAACCTAACACTAACCCTAAACCAAACGCAAACCTAAGCCTAACCCTAACCCTAACCCTAACACTAAGGCAAAGCTAACCCTAAACCTAACCCTAACGCTAACGCATACCTAACCCTAACCCTTACCCTAACCCTAACGCAAACCTAACCCTAAACCTAACCCTAACCATAACCCTAACCCTAACCTTAACATTAACCCTAACCTAACCCTAACCCTAACCCTAACCCTAACCTAACCATAACCCTAACCCTAACCCTAAACTAACCCTAACCCTAAACCTAACCTTACCCTAAACCTAACCCAAAACCTAACGCTAACCCTAACCCTAACGCAAACCTAACCCTAACCCTAACCCTAAAACAAACCTAACCCTAACCCTAACCCTGAACCTAATCCTAACCCTAACCCTTACGCAAACCTAACCCTAACCCTTACCCTAACCCTAACACAACCTAAATCTAAAACTAACCCTAACCCGAAACCTAACATTAATCCTAACCCAACCTAACCCTAACCCTAACACTAACTCTACCCTAACCCTAACCCTAACCCTATCCCTAACCGTAACCGTAACCCTAACCCTATACCTAACCCTAACACTAACCTTAACACTAACCCTAACCCTAACCCTAACCCTAACAGAAACCTAACCCTAACCCTAATACTAACCCTAAACCTAACGCAAACCTAACACTAACCTAACCCTAAACCTAACCCTAACCCTAACGCAAAATTTACCCTAACCCTTACCCTAACCCTAACCCTAAGACTAACGCAAAGCTAACCCTAACCCTAAACCTAACCCTAACCGTAACCTAATCCTAACCCAAACCCTAACCCTAACCTAACCCTAACCCTAACCCTAACCCTAACCCTAACCAACCCTAAACCTAACCCTAACCCTAAGCCTAAACCCTAACCCTAACCCTAACCCTAACCCGAACCCTAACCCTAACCCTAACCCTAAAGCAAACCTAACCCTAACCCTAACCCTAATCCTAAAGCAAACCTAACCCTAAACCTAACTCTAAACCTAACCCTAACCCTAACCCTAACGCAAACTTAACCCTAACCCTAACCCTAACCCTAACACAAGCTAAATCTTAACCTAACCCTAACCCGAAACCTACATTAACACTAACCCTAACCTAACCCTAACCCTAACCCTAACCCTAACCCTAACCCTACCCTAACCCTAACCCTAACCCTAACCCTAACCCTAACCCTAACCCTAAACCTAACGCAAACCTAACCCTAACCCTAACCCTAACCCTAACTCTAACTCTAACCATAACGCAAAACTAACCCTAACCCTAACCCTAACCCTAACCCTAATCCTAACCCTAACCCTAACGCAAACCTAACCCTAACCCTAACGATAACCCTAACCCTAACACAAATCTAACCCTAAACCTAACCCTAAACCTAACCCTAATGCAAACCTAACCGTAACCCAAAACGTAACCCAAAACATAACCCTAACACTAACCCTAAACTTAATGCAAACCTAATCATTAACATAACGCTAACCTTAAAACCCTAACGCTAAACCTAACCCTAACCCTAACCCTAACCCTAAACCCTAGCCCTAACACTAACCGTAACCCTAACCCTAACCCTAACCCTAACCCTAACCCTAAACCTAATGCAAACCTAACCCTAACCCTAACCCTAACTCTAACTCTAACCATAACGCAAATCTAACCCTAACCCTAACCCTAACCCTAACCCTAACCCTAACCCTAACCCTAACCCAAACCTAACCCTAACCCTAACGATAACCCTAACCCTAACCCTAACACTAACCCTAACCCTAACCCTAACCCTAACCCTAACCCTAACCCTAACCCTAACCCTAACCTAACCCTAACCCTAACCCTAACCCTAACCCTAACCTAACCCTAACCCTAATCCTAACCCTAACCCTAACCCTAACCCTAACCCTAACCCTAACCCTAACCTAACCCTAACCATAACCCTAACCCTAACCCTAACCTAACCCTAACCCTAACCCTAACCCTAACCCTAACCTAACCCTAACCCTAACGTAAACCTAACACTAACCCTAACCCTAAACCTAACCCTAACCCTAACGCAAACCTAACCCTAACCCTAACCCTAACCTTAACACTAAGGCAAAGCTAACCCTAACCCTAACCCTAACCCTAACCCTAACGCAAACCTAACCCTAACCCTAACCCTAAAACAAACCTAACCCTAACCCTAAACCTAACCCTAACCCTAACCCTGACGCAAACCTCACCCTAAACATAACCATAACCCTAACCCTAACCGTAACGCAAACCTAACCCTAAACCTAAGCCTAACCCTAAACCTAACCCTAACCCTAACCGTAACCCTAACTCTAACATAACCCTATCCCTAACCCTAACCCTAACCTAACCCTAACCCTAACCCTAACCCTAAGCCTTACCCTACCCTAACCCTAACCCTAACCTTATTTCTAAACCTAAACCTAACGAAAACCCTAACGCAAACCTAATCCAAACACTAACCATAACCCTATCGCAAACCTAACCCTAAAACTAACCCTAACCCTAACCCTAACGCAAACCTAACCCTAACCCTAACATTAACCCTAACCCTAACCCCAACCCTAAACCTAACCCTAACCCTAACCCTAACGCAAATCTAACCCTAACCCTAACCCTAACAATAACCCTAACGCAAACCTAACCCTAAACCTAACCCTAACCCTAACCCTAACCGTAAACCTAACCCTAACCCTAACGAAAACCTAACCCTAAACCTAACCCTAACCGTAACCCTAACACTAACGCGAAGCTAACCCTAACCTTAACCCTAACCCTAACCGTAACGCATACCTAACCCTAACACTTACCCTAACCTTAAGGCAAACCTAACCCTAACACTAACCCTAACCCTAACCCTAACCCTAACCCTAACCCTAACCCTAACCTAACCCTAACCCTAACCCTAACCCTAACCAAAACCCTAACCCTAACCCTAACCCTAACGCAAACCTAACCCTAACCCTAACCCTAAGACAAACCTAACCCTAACACTAACCCTAAACCTAATCCTAACCCTAACCCTTACGGAAACCTAACCCTAACCCTAACCATAACATTAAC
>NC_142516.1:86547500-86562500 GCF_057876585.1 Rhinolophus sinicus
CTTACCCAATCCCTAAACCTAACCCTAAACCTAACCCTAACGCAAACCTAACCCTAACCCTAAACCTAACCCTAACACAAACATAACCCTAACCCTAACCCTAACGCAAACCTAACCCTAACCCTAAACCTAACCCTAACACAAACCTAACCCTAACCCTAACCCTAACCCCAACCCTAACCATAATTATAACCCTAACCCTAACACTAACTCTAACCCTAACGCAAACTTAACCTTAACCCTAACCCTAATCCTACCCTAACGCATACCTAACCCTAACCATAACCCTAACCCTAATGCAAACCTAACCCTAGCCCTAACCCTATCCCTAAACCTACCTTAATGCATACCTAACCCTAACCCTAACCCTAACCCTAACGCTAACCCTAACCCTAACGCAAACCTACCCGAAAAAAAACGCTAACCCTAACACAAACACAAACCTAAACCTAACCCTAACCCTGACCCTAACACTAAAGCAAACCTGACCCTAACCCTAACCCTAAACATAACCCTAACCCTAACGCTAACGCATACCTAACCCTAAACCTAACCCTAACCCTAACGCAAACCTAACCCTAACCCAAAACCTAACGCTAAACCTAACCCTAACACTAACGCTAACCTTACACAAACCTAATCATAAACTTAACGCTAACCTTAAAACCCTAACGCTAAACCTAACCCTAACCCTAACCCTAACCCTAAACTCTAGCCCTAAACCTAACCGTAACCCTAACCTTAACCCTAACCCTAACCCTAACCCTAACCCTAACGCAAACCTAACCCTAACCCTAACATTAACCCTACCCCTAACCCTAAACCTAAACCTAACCCTAACCCTAACCCTAACGCAAACCTAACTCTAACCCTAACCCTAACCCTAACCCTAACGCAAACCTAACCCTAAACCTAACCCTAACCCTAACCCTAACCCTAACCCTAACCCTAACGCAAACCTAACCGTAACCCTAACATTAACTGTACCCCTAACCCTAAACCTAACCCTAACCCTAACCCTAACCCTATCGCTAACCATAACCCTAACCTAAACCTAACCCTAACCTTAACCCTAACCTAACCCTAACCCTAACACTAACCCTAACGCAAACCTAATCCTAACCCTAACCATAACCCTAACCCTAACCGTAACGCAAACCTAACAATAACACTAACCCTAACACTAACCCTAACGCAAACCTAACCTTAACCCTAACACTAACCCTAACACAACCTAAATCTAAACCTAACCCTAACCCGAAACCTAACATTATTCCTAACACTAACCTAACCCTAACCCTAACCCTAACCCTAAACCTAACGAAAACCCTAACGCAAACCTAACCCTAACCCTAACCCTAACCCTATCGCAAACCTAACCCTAACCTAAACTTAACCCTAACCCTAAACCTAACGCAAACCTAACACTAACCATAACCCTAACCCTAACCCTAACACTAAACCTAACGCAAACCTAACACTAACCCTAACCCTAAACCTAACTCTAACCCTAACGCAAACCTAACCCTAACCCTAACCCTAAACCTAACCCTAACCCGAAGGCAAAGTTAACCCTAACCCTAACCCTAAAACTAACGCATACCTAAGCCTAACCCTTACCGTAACCCTAACGCAATCCTAACACTAAACCTAACCCTAACCCTAAGCCTAACCCTAACCCTAACCCTAACCTAACCCTAACCCTAACCCTAACCCTAACCCTAACCCTAACCTAACCCTCACCCTAACCCTAACCCTAACCCTAACCCTAACCCTAAACCTAACCCTAACCCTAACCCTAACCCTAACGCAAACCTAACCCTAACCCTAACCCTAAAACAAACCTAACCCTAACCCTAAACCTAATCCTAACCCTAACCCTTACGCATACCTAACCCTAACCCTAACCATAACCCTAACCCTAACCATAACGCAAACCTAACAATGACACTAACACTAACCCTAACACTAACCCTAACGCAAACCTAACCCTAACCCTAAACCTAACCTAACCAAACCCTAACGCAAACCTAACCCTAATCCTAACCCTAACCCCAACCCTAACGCAAACCTAACCCTAACCCTAACCCTAACCCTAACTCTAACCATAACGCAAACCGAACTGTATCCATAATCCTAACCCTAACCCTAAAACTAACCCTAACCCTAACCCTAACCCTAACGCAATCCTAACCCTAACCCTAACCCAAACCCTAACACAAACTAAACCGAAACCTAACCCTAACTCGAAAACTAACATTAAACCTAACCCTAACACTAACCCTAACCCTACCCTAACCCTAACCCTAACCCAAACCCTAACCCTAACCCTAAACCTAACGAAAACCCTAACGCAAACCTAACCCAAACAATAACCCTAACCCTATCGCAAACCTAACCTAAACCCTAACCCTAAACTAACCCTAACCCTAAACCTAACCCTAACCCTAACCCTAACCCTAACCCTAACCCTAAACCTACCCTAACCCTAACCCTAACGCAAACCTAACCCTAACCCTAACCCTAACCCTAACTCTAACCATAACGCAAACCTAACTCTATCCCTAATCCTAACTCTAAACATAAAACTAACCCTAACCCTAACCCTAACCCTAACGCACACCTAACCGTAACCCTAACCCTAACTCTAACGCAAACCTAACTTTAACCCTAAACCTAACACTAACCCTAACCCTAAAACATAGCCTTAACCCTAACCCTATCCCTAACCCTAACTCAACTTAACCCTAACCCTAACCATATCCTTAACCCTAACCTAACCCTAAACCTAACCCTAACCCTAACCCCAACCCTAAACCTAACCCTAACCCTAACCCTAACGCAAACCTAGCCCTAACCCTAACCCTAACCCTAACCCTAACCCTAACCATATCCTTCACCCTAACCTAACTCTAAACCTAACCCTAACCCTAACCCTAACCCCATCCCTAAACCTAACCCTAACCCTAACGCAAACCTAACCCTAACCCTAAACCTAATCCTATCGTTAACCTAACCGTAACCCTAAACATAACTGTAACCCTAACCCTAACGCAAACCTAACCCTAACCCTAACCCTAACCCTAACAGAAACCTAACCCAAATCTTAACCCTAAACCTAACGCAAACCTAACAATAACCCTAACCCTAAACCTAACCCTAACCCAAACGCAAACCTAACCCTAACCCTAACTCTAACCCTAACACTAACGCAAAGCTAACCCTAAACCTAACCCTAACCCTAACCCTAACCCCAACCCTAACCCTAACACAAACCTAACCCTAAACCTAATCCTAACCGTAACTCTAACGCAAACCTAACCCTAACCTTAACACTAACTCTAACCCTAACGCAAACCTACCCCTAACCCTAACTCTAACCCTAACCCTACCCTAACGCATACCTAACCCTAACCATAACCCTAACCCTAACTCTAACTCTAACGCATAGCTAACCCTAACCCTAAACTTAACGCAAACTCTAATCCTAACTCAAACCTAAACCTAACTCTAACTTTAACCCTAAACCTAACACTAACGCATGGCTCACCCTAACCCTAACCCTAAACCTAACCATAACGCAAACCTAACCCTAAAAATAACGCTAACGCTAACACAAACACAAACCAAACCCTAACCCTAACCCTGACCCTAACACTAAAGCAAACCTGACCCTAACCCTAAACCTAAACATAAACCTAACCCTAACGCTAATGCACACCTAACCCTAACCCTAACCCAAACCCTAACGCAAACCTAACCCTAACCCTAACCCTAACCGTAACCCTAACCCTAACCCTAACGCAAACCTAACCCTAACCCTAAACCTAACCATAAACTTAACCCTAACACTAACGCTAAGCTTAACACAAACCTAATCATAAATTTAACGCTAACCATAAAACCTTAACGCTAAACCTAACCCTAACCCTAACCTTAACCCTAAGCCCTAGCCCTAACCCTAACCGAAACCCTAACCCTAACCGTAACCCTAACCCTAACCCTAACGCAAACCTAACCCTAACCCTAACATTAACCCTACCCCTAAACCTAAACCTAAACCTAACCCTAACCCTAACCCTAACGCAAAACTAACCCTAACCCTAACCCTAACCCTAACGGAAACCTAACCTAAACCTAACCCTAACCTTAACCCTAACCCTAAATCTAACCCTAACCCTCACAGAAACCTAACCCTAACCCTAACCCTAACGCATACCTAACCCTAACCCTTACCCTAAACCTAACGCAAACCTAACCCTAAACCTAACCCTAACCCTAATCCTAACCCTAACCCTAACCCTAACGCTAACCCTAACCCTAAACTAACCTTAACCGTAACCCTAACCCTAACCCTAACCTAACCCTAACCCTAACCCTAACCCTAACGCAAACCTAACCCTAACCCTAACCCTAAAACAAAACTAACCGTAACCCTAACCCTAAACCTAATCCTAACCCAAACCCTTACGCAAACCTAACCCTAACCCTAACCATAACCCTAACCCTAACGGTAACTCAAACCTAACAATAACACTAACTCTAACCCTAACCCTAACCCTAACGCAAACCTAACCCTAACCCTAACACTAACACTAACACAACCTAAATCTAAACCTAACCCTAACCCGAAACCTAACATTATTCCTAACACTAACCTAACCCTACCCTAAACCTAACCCTAACCCTAAACCTAACGAAAACTCTAAAGATAACCTAACCCTAACCCTAACCCTAACCCTATCGCAAACCTAACCCTAACCCTAAACCTAACCCTAACCCTAACCCTAACGCAAACCTAACACTAACCATAACCCTAACACTAACCCTAACCCTAACCCTAACAGAAACCTAACCCTAACCCAAAACCTAACCCTAAACCTAACGCAAACCTAACACTAACCCTAACCCTAAACCTAAATCTAACACTAACGCAAACCTAACCCTAACCCTAACCCTAACCCTAACCCTAACACTAAGGCAAAGCTAAACCTAACCCTAACCCTAAAACTAACGCATACTTAACCCTAACCCTTACCGTAACCCTAACGCAATCCTAATCCTAAAACTAACCCTAACCCTAACCCTAACCCTAACCCTAACCCTAACCGTAACCTAACCCTAACCCTAAGCCTAACCCTAACCCTTACCCTAACCCTAACCTAACCCTCACCCTAACCCTAACCCTAACCCTAACCCTAACGCAAACCTAACCATAACCCTAACCCTAACACGAACATTTACCCTAACACTAACGCAAAGCTAACCCTGACCCTAACCTTAACACTAACCCTAACCCTAACGCATACCTAACCCTGACACTTACCCTAACCCTAACGGAAACCTAACTCTAAACCTAACACTAACCCTAACACTAACCCTAACCCTAACCCTAACCTAACCCTAACCCTAAACCTAACCCTAACCCTAACCTAACCCTAACCCTAAACCTAAACCTAAACCTAACCCTAAACATAACCCTAACCCTAACGCAAACCTAACCCTAACCGTAACCCTAAAACAAACCTAACCCTTACCCTAACCCTAAACCTAATCCTAACCCTAACCCTTACGCAAACCTAACCCTAACCCTAACCATAACCCTAACCCTAACCATAACGCAAACCTAACAATGACACTAACCCTACCCCTAACACTAACGCAAACCTAACCCTAACCCTAACCCTAACCCTATCCCAAACCTAACACTAACCCTAATCCTAACCCTAACCCTAACCCTAACACAAACCTAACACTAACCCTAACCCTAAACCTAACCCTAACCCTAACGCTAACCCTAACAGAAACGTTACCCTAACCCTAACCCTAACCCTAACCCTAACCCTAAACCTAACGCAAACCTAAAACTAACCCTAACCCTAAACCTAACCGTAACCCTAACGCAAACCTAACCCTAACCCTAACCCTAACCCAAACCCTAACACTAACGCAAAGCTAACCCTAACCATATCCCTAACCTTAACTCTAACACATACCTAACCCTAACCCTTACCCTAACCCTAACGTAAACCTAACCCTAAACCTAACCCTAACCCTAACCCTAACCCAAACCCTTACGTAACCCTAACCCAAACCCTAACCCTAACCCTAACCCTAAAGCAAAGCTAACCCTAACCCTAACCCTAAAACAAACCTAACCCTAACCCTAACCCTAACCCTAAACCTATTCCTAACCCTAACCCTGACGCAAACCTAACCCTAACCATAACCCTTACCCTAACCGTAACGCAAACCTAACAATAACACTAACCCTAACCCTAACCCTAACGCAAACCTAACCCTAATCCTAACCCTAACTTTAACACAACCTAAATCTAAACCTAACCCTAACCCGAATCCTAATATTAACCCCAACCCTAAACTAACCCCAAACCTAACCCTAACACAAACCCTACCCTAACCCTAACCCTAACCCTAAACTTAAACCTAACGAAAACCCTAAAGCAAACCTAACCGTATCCCTAACCCTAACCCTATCGCAAACCTAACCCTAAACCTAAACCTAACCCTAAACATAACCCTAATGGAAACCTAACCCTAACCCTAACCCTAAAACAAACCTAACCCTTACCCTAACCCTCAACCTAATCCTAACCCTAACCCTTAGGCAAACCTAACCCTAACCCTAACCCTAACCCTAACCCTAACACAACCTAAATCTAAACCTAACCCTAACCCGAAACCTAACATTAACCCTAACACTAACCTAACCCTAACCCTAACCCTAACCCTACCCTAACCCTAACCCTAACCCTAACCCTAACACTAACCCTAACCCTATACCTAACCCTAACCCTCACCTTAACACTAACCCTAACCCTAACCCTAAACCTAACAGAAACCTAACCCTAACCCTAATCCTAACCCTAAACCTAACCCTAACGCTAACCCTAACCCTAAACTAACCTTAACCGTAACCCTAACCCTAACCCTAACCTAACCCTAACCCTAACCCTAACCCTAACGCAAACCTAACCCTAACCCTAACCCTAAAACAAAACTAACCGTAACCCTAACCCTAAACCTAATCCTAACCCAAACCCTTACGCAAACCTAACCCTAACCCTAACCATAACCCTAACCCTAACGGTAACTCAAACCTAACAATAACACTAACTCTAACCCTAACCCTAACCCTAACGCAAACCTAACCCTAACCCTAACACTAACACTAACACAACCTAAATCTAAACCTAACCCTAACCCGAAACCTAACATTATTCCTAACACTAACCTAACCCTACCCTAAACCTAACCCTAACCCTAAACCTAACGAAAACTCTAAAGATAACCTAACCCTAACCCTAACCCTAACCCTATCGCAAACCTAACCCTAACCCTAAACCTAACCCTAACCCTAACCCTAACGCAAACCTAACACTAACCATAACCCTAACACTAACCCTAACCCTAACCCTAACAGAAACCTAACCCTAACCCAAAACCTAACCCTAAACCTAACGCAAACCTAACACTAACCCTAACCCTAAACCTAAATCTAACACTAACGCAAACCTAACCCTAACCCTAACCCTAACCCTAACCCTAACACTAAGGCAAAGCTAAACCTAACCCTAACCCTAAAACTAACGCATACTTAACCCTAACCCTTACCGTAACCCTAACGCAATCCTAATCCTAAAACTAAACCTAACCCTAACCCTAACCCTAACCCTAACCCTAACCGTAACCTAACCCTAACCCTAAGCCTAACCCTAACCCTTACCCTAACCCTAACCTAACCCTCACCCTAACCCTAACCCTAACCCTAACCCTAACGCAAACCTAACCATAACCCTAACCCTAACACGAACATTTACCCTAACACTAACGCAAAGCTAACCCTGAACCTAACCTTAACACTAACCCTAACCCTAACGCATACCTAACCCTGACACTTACCCTAACCCTAACGGAAACCTAACTCTAAACCTAACACTAACCCTAACACTAACCCTAACCCTAACCCTAACCTAACCCTAACCCTAAACCTAACCCTAACCCTAACCTAACCCTAACCCTAAACCTAAACCTAAACCTAACCCTAAACATAACCCTAACCCTAACGCAAACCTAACCCTAACCGTAACCCTAAAACAAACCTAACCCTTACCCTAACCCTAAACCTAATCCTAACCCTAACCCTTACGCAAACCTAACCCTAACCCTAACCATAACCCTAACCCTAACCATAACGCAAACCTAACAATGACACTAACCCTACCCCTAACACTAACGCAAACCTAACCCTAACCCTAACCCTAACCCTATCGCAAACCTAACACTAACCCTAATCCTAACCCTAACCCTAACCCTAACACAAACCTAACACTAACCCTAACCCTAAACCTAACCCTAACCCTAACGCTAACCCTAACAGAAACGTTACCCTAACCCTAACCCTAACCCTAACCCTAACCCTAACCCTAAACCTAACGCAAACCTAAAACTAACCCTAACCCTAAACCTAACCGTAACCCTAACGCAAACCTAACCCTAACCCTAACCCTAACCCAAACCCTAACACTAACGCAAAGCTAACCCTAACCATATCCCTAACCTTAACTCTAACACATACCTAACCCTAACCCTTACCCTAACCCTAACGTAAACCTAACCCTAAACCTAACCCTAACCCTAACCCTAACCCAAACCCTTACGTAACCCTAACCCAAACCCTAACCCTAACCCTAACCCTAAAGCAAAGCTAACCCTAACCCTAACCCTAAAACAAACCTAACCCTAACCCTAACCCTAACCCTAAACCTATTCCTAACCCTAACCCTGACGCAAACCTAACCCTAACCATAACCCTTACCCTAACCGTAACGCAAACCTAACAATAACACTAACCCTAACCCTAACCCTAACGCAAACCTAACCCTAATCCTAACCCTAACTTTAACACAACCTAAATCTAAACCTAACCCTAACCCGAATCCTAATATTAACCCCAACCCTAAACTAACCCCAAACCTAACCCTAACACAAACCCTACCCTAACCCTAACCCTAACCCTAAACTTAAACCTAACGAAAACCCTAAAGCAAACCTAACCGTATCCCTAACCCTAACCCTATCGCAAACCTAACCCTAAACCTAAACCTAACCCTAAACATAACCCTAATGGAAACCTAACCCTAACCCTAACCCTAAAACAAACCTAACCCTTACCCTAACCCTCAACCTAATCCTAACCCTAACCCTTAGGCAAACCTAACCCTAACCCTAACCCTAACCCTAACCCTAACACAACCTAAATCTAAACCTAACCCTAACCCGAAACCTAACATTAACCCTAACACTAACCTAACCCTAACCCTAACCCTAACCCTACCCTAACCCTAACCCTAACCCTAACCCTAACACTAACCCTAACCCTATACCTAACCCTAACCCTCACCTTAACACTAACCCTAACCCTAACCCTAAACCTAACAGAAACCTAACCCTAACCCTAATCCTAACCCTAAACCTAACGCAAACCTAATACTAACCTAACCCTAAACCTAACCCTAACACTAACTCAAACCTAACCCTAAACTTAACCCTAACCCTAGGACTAACGCAAAGCTAACCCTTACCCTAACCCTAACCGTAAAGGCTAGCCCTAACCCTAACCGTAATCCTAACCCTGACCGTAACCCTAACCCTAACCCTAACGCAAACCTTATTCTAACCCTAAACTTAACCCTAACCCTTACCCTAACCCTAACCCTAACCCTAACGCAAACCTAACCCTAACCCTAACATTAACTCTATCCCTAACCCTAAACCTAAACCTAAACCTAACCCTAACCCTAACGCAAACTTAACTCTAACCCTAAACCTAACCCTAACGCAAACCTAACCCTAAACCTAACCCTAACCCTAACCCTAACCCTAAATCTAACCCTAACCCTAACAGAAACCTAACCCTAACCCTAACCCTAACGCATACCTAACCCTAACCCTTACCCTAACCCTAACGCAAACCTAACCCTAAACCTAAACCTAAACCTAACCCTAACCCTAACGCAAACTTAACTCTAACCCTAACCCTAACCCTATCGCAAACCTAACCCTAACCCTAAACCTAACCTTAACCCTAACCCTAACGCAAACCTAACACTAACCATAACCTAACCCTAACCCTAACCCTAACCCTAAACCTAACCCTAACAGAAACCTAACCCTAAACCTAACCCTAACCCTAAACCTAACGCAAACCTAACACTAACCCTAAACCTAAACCTAACTCTAACCCTAACGCAAACCTAACCCTAACCCTAACCCTAACCCTAACCCTAACACTAAGGCAAAGCTAACCCTAAACCTAACCCTAAAACTAACGCATACCTAACCCTAACCCTTACCGTAACCCTAACGCAATCCTAACCCTAAACCTAACCCTAACCCTAACCCTAACCCTAACACTAACCCTAACCGTAACCTAACCATAACCCTAACCCTAACCCTAACCCTAACCCTAACCCTAACCCTAACCCCAACCTAACCCTCTCCCTAACCCTAACCCTAACCCTAACCCTAACGCTAACTCAAACCAAACCCTAACCCTAACCCTAACCCTAACCCTAACCCTAACGCAAACCTAACCCTAACCCTAACCCTAACCCTAACACTAACCCTAACACTAACGCAAAGCTAACCCTAACCCTAACCCTAACCCTAACCCTAACGCATACCTAACCCTAACACTTACCCTAACCCTAACGCAAACGTAACCCTAAACCTAACCCTAACCCTAACCCTAACCCTAACCCTAACCCTAACCCTAACCCTAACCTAACCCTAACCCTAACCCTAAACCTAACCTAACCCTAACCCTAACCCTAACCCTAAACCTAACCCTAACCCTAAACCTAACCCTAACGCAAACCTAACCATAACCCGAACCATAACAAACCTATCCCTAACCCTAACCCAAAACCTAATCCTAACCCTAACCCTTACGCAAACCTAACCCTAACCCTAACCATAACCCTAACCCTAACCATAACACAAACCTAACAATGACACTAACCCTAACCCTAACCCTAACGCAAACCTAACCCTAACCCTAACCCTAGCCCTATCGCAAACCTTACCCTAACCCTAAACCTAACCCTAACCTAACCCTAACGCAAACCTAAAACTAACCATAACCCTAACCCTAACCCTAACACTAACCCTAACCCTAACCATAACCCTAACCGTAACCTAACCATAACCATAACCCTAACCCTAACCCTAACCCTAACCCCAACCTAATCCTCTCCCTAACCCTAACCCTAACCCTAACCCTATCGCAAACCTAACCCTAACCCTAATCCAAACCCTAACCCTAACCCTAACACAAACCTAACCCTAAACGTAACCCTAAATCTAACCCTAACCCTAACACTAACGCTAATAGAAAAGTTACACTAACCCTAACCCTAACCCTAAACCAAACGCAAACCTAACACTAACCCTAACCCTAAACCTAACCCTAACCCTAACGCAAACCTAACCCTAACCCTAACCCTAACCCAAACCCTAACACTAACGCAAAGCTAACCCTAACCATAACCCTAAGCCTAACCCTAACACATAACTAACCCTAACTCTTACCCTAACCCTAACGCAAACCTAACACTAAACCTAACCCTAACCCTAACCCTAACCCTAACCCTAACCGTAACCTAACCCTAACCCTAACACAAACCCTAACGTAACCCTAACCCTAACCCTAACCCTAACGCAAACCTAACCCTAACCCTAACCCTAAAACAAACGTAACCCTAACCCTAACCCTAACCCTAAACTTATTCCTAACCCTAAACCTGACGCAAACCTATCCCTAACCATAACCCTTACCCTAACCGTAACGCAAACCTAACAATAATATTAACCCTAACCCTAACCCTAACCAAACGCAAACCTAACCGTAATCCTAACCCTAAATTTAACACAACCTAAATCTAAACCTAACACTAACCCGAATCCTAATATTAACCCCAACCCTAACCTAACCCCAACCCTAACCCTAACACAAACCCTACCCTAACCCTAACCCTAACCCTAAAATTAAACCTAACGAAAACCCTAAAGCAAACCTAACCGTATCCCTAACCCTAACCCTATCGCAAACCTAACCCTAAACCTAACCCTAACCCTAACCCTAACCCTAACGCAAACCAACCGTAACCCTAACCCTAAAACAAACCTAACCCTAACCCTAACCCTGAACCCATTCTAACCCTAACCCTTACGCAAACCTAACCCTAACCCTAAACCTAACCCTAACCCGAAACCTAACATTAACCCTAACCCTAACCTAACCCTAACCCTAACACTAACCCTACCCTAACCCTAACGCTAACCCTAACCCTAAACCTAACCCTAACCCTAACCCTATACCTAACCCTAACCCTAACCTTACCACTAACCCTAACCCTAACCCTAACCCTAACAGAAATCTAACCCTAACCCTAATCCTAACCCTAAACCTAACGCAAACCTAATACTAACCTAACCCTAAACCTAACCCTAACACTAACGCAAACCTAACCCTAACCCTAACCCTAACCCTAACCGTAAGACTAACGGAAAGTTAACCCTAACCCTAACCCTAACCCTAACCCTAACGTATACCTAACCATAACCCTTACCCTAACCCTACCGCAAACCTAACCCTAAACCTAACCCTAACCCTAACCCTCACCCTAACCCTAACTCTAACCCTAACCCTAACCCTTACCATAACCTAACCCTAACCCTAACCCTAACCCTAACCCTAACCTAACCCTAAACCTAACCCTAACCCTAACCCTAACCCTAACCCTAACCCTAACCAAACCCGAAACCTAACATTAACCCTAACCCTATCCTAACACTAACCCTAACCCTAACCCTAACCCTAACCCTAACCCTAACCCTAACCCTAACACTAAACCTAACCCTAACACTAAACCTAACGAAAACCCTAACGCAAACCTAACCCTAACCCTAACACTAACCCTATCGCAAACCTAACCCTAACCCTAACCCTAATTCAAACCTAACCCTAACCCTAACCCTAACCCTAACCCTAACGCAAACCTAACCCTCACCCTAACCCTAACCCTAACCCTAACCCTAACCCTAACCCAAACAGAAACCTAATCCTAACCCTAACCTTATCGCAAACCTAAACCCAACCCTAATCCTAACCCTAACCCTAACGCAAACCTAACCCTAACCCTAACGATAACCCTAACCCTAACGCAAAACTAACCCTAACCCTAACCCTAACCCTAACCCTAACCCTAAAGCAAACCTAACCCTAACCCAAAACCTAACCCAAAACCTAACCCTAACACTAACCCTAACCTTAACGCAAACCTAATCATTAAATTAACGCTAACCTTAAAACCCTAACGCTAATCCTAACCCTAACACTAACCCAAACCCTAAAGCCTAGCCCTATCCCTAACCTTAACCCTAACCCTAACCGTAACCCTAACCATAACCCTAACGCAAACCTTACCCTAACCCTAACCTTAACCCAAACCTAACCCTAACCCTAACCCTAACCCTAACTCTTACCCTAACCCTAACCCTAACGCAAACCTAACCCTAACCCTAACATTAACCCCAACCCTAACCCTAACCCTAAACCTAACACTAACCCTAATCCTAACACAAACCTAACCCTAACCCTAACCCTAACCCTAACGCAAACCTAACCCTAACCCTAACCCTAACCCTAACCCTAACACTAAACCTAAACCTAACAGAAACCTAACCCTAACCCTAACCCTAACCCTAAACCTAACTCTAACCCTAACCCAAACGCAAACCTAAGCTTAACCATAACCCTAACCCTAACCCTAACATTAAGGCAAAGCTAACCCTAACCCTAACCCTAACCCTAACGCATACCTAACCCTAACCCTTACCCTAACCCTAACGCAAACCTAACCCTAAACCTAAACCTAACACTAACCCTAACCCTAAACCTAACCCTAACCCTAACCATAACCCTAACCCTAACCATAACCTAACCCTAACCCTAACCTAACCCTAACCCTAACCCTAACCCTAACCCTAACACTAACCCTAACACAAACCCTACACTAACCCTAATCCTAACCCTAACTTTAACACAACCTATATCTAAACCTAACCCTAACCCGAATCCTAATATTAACCCCAACCCTAACCTAACCCAAACCCTAACCCTAACACAAACCCTACCCTAACCCTAACCCTAACCCTAAACTTAAACCTAACGAAAACCATAAAGCAAACCTAACCGTATACCTAACCTTAACCCTATCGCAAACATAACCCTAAAACTAAACCTAACCCTAACCCTAACCCTAACGCAAACCTAAACCTCACCCTAACCCTAACCCTAACACAACTTAAATCTATACCTAAACCTAACTCGAAACCTAACATTAACCCTAACCCTAACCTAACCCTAACCCTAACCCTAACACTACCCTACCCCTAACATTAACCCTAACCCTAACCCTAACCCTAACTCTATACCTAACCCTAACCCTAACCTTAACACTAACCCTAACCCTAACCCTAACCGTAACAGAAACCTAACCCTAACCCTAATCCTAACCATAAACCTAACGCAAACCTAATACTAACCTAACCCTAAACCTATCCATAACCCTAACACAAACCTAACCCTAACCCTAACCCTAACCCTAACCATAAGACTAACGCAAAGCTAACCCTAACCCTAACCCTAACCCTTAACCTAACGCATACCTAACCATAACCCTTACCCTAACCCTAAAGCAAACCTAACCCTAACCCTAACCCTAACCTAAACCTAACCCTAACCCTAACCATAACCTAACCCTAACCCTAACCCTAACCTAACCCTAACCCTAACCCTAACCATAACCCTAACAATAACCCTAACCCTAACCATAAACCTAATCCTAACCCTAACTCTGTCGCAAACCTAACCCTAACCCTAACCATAACCCTAAACATAACCGTAAGGCAAAC
>NC_142516.1:86565000-86567500 GCF_057876585.1 Rhinolophus sinicus
CCTAACGCAAACCTAACCCTAACCCTAACATTAAACCTAACCCTAACCCTAACCATAAACATAACACTAACCCTAACCCTAACACAAACCTAACCCTAACCCTAACCCTAACCCTAACCCTAACGCAAACCTAACCCTAAACCTAACCCTAACCCTAACCCTAAACCTGACGCAAACCTAACAGTAACCCTAACTCTAAACCTAACCCTAACCCTAACCCTAACCCTAACCCTAACCCTAACAGAAACCTAACCCTAACCCTAAACCTAACCCTAAACCTAACGCAAACCTAACACTAACCCTAACCCTAACCCTAACCCTAACCCTAACCCTAACCCTAACCGTAACCTAACCCTAACCCTAACCCTAACACTAACGCAAATGTAACCCTAACCCTAACCCTAACCCTAACGAATACCTAACCCTAACCCTTACCCTAACCCTTACGCAAATCTAACCCTAAACCTAACCCTAACCCTAACGCTAACCCTAACCCTAACCCTAACCCTAACCCTAACCTAACCCTAACCTTAACCCTAACCCTAACCCTAACCCTAACCATAACGCAAACCTAACCCTAACCATAACCCTAAAACAAACCTAACCCTAACCCTAAACCTAACCCTACCCTAACCCTAACCCTAACCCTAACCCTAACCCTAAACCCAACCCTAACCCTAAACCTAACGAAAACCCTAACGCAAACATAACCCTAACCCTAACCCTATCGCGAACCTAACCCTAACCCTAACCCTAACCCTAACCCTATCGCAAACCTAACCCTAACCCTAACCCTAATTCAAACCTAACCCTAACCCTAACCCTAACCCTAACCCTAACGCAAACCTAACCCTCACCCTAACCCTAACCCTAACCCTAACCCTAACCCTAACCCAAACAGAAACCTAATCCTAACCCTAACCTTATCGCAAACCTAAACCCAACCCTAATCCTAACCCTAACCCTAACGCAAACCTAACCCTAACCCTAACGATAACCCTAACCCTAACGCAAAACTAACCCTAACCCTAACCCTAACCCTAACCCTAACCCTAAAGCAAACCTAACCCTAACCCAAAACCTAACCCAAAACCTAACCCTAACACTAACCCTAACCTTAACGCAAACCTAATCATTAAATTAACGCTAACCTTAAAACCCTAACGCTAATCCTAACCCTAACACTAACCCAAACCCTAAAGCCTAGCCCTATCCCTAACCTTAACCCTAACCCTAACCGTAACCCTAACCATAACCCTAACGCAAACCTTACCCTAACCCTAACCTTAACCCAAACCTAACCCTAACCCTAAACCTAACCCTAACTCTTACCCTAACCCTAACCCTAACGCAAACCTAACCCTAACCCTAACATTAACCCCAAACCTAACCCTAACCCTAAACCTAACACTAACCCTAATCCTAACACAAACCTAACCCTAACCCTAAACCTAACCCTAACGCAAACCTAACCCTAACCCTAACCCTAACCCTAACCCTAACACTAAACCTAAACCTAACAGAAACCTAACCCTAACCCTAACCCAAACCCTAAACCTAACTCTAACCCTAACCCAAACGCAAACCTAAGCCTAACCATAACCCTAACCCTAACCCTAACATTAAGGCAAAGCTAACCCTAACCCTAACCCTAACCCTAACGCATACCTAACCCTAACCCTTACCCTAACCCTAACGCAAACCTAACCCTAAACCTAAACCTAACACTAACCCTAACCCTAAACCTAACCCTAACCCTAACCATAACCCTAACCCTAACCATAACCTAACCCTAACCCTAACCTAACCCTAACCCTAACCCTAACCCTAACCCTAACACTAACCCTAACACAAACCCTACACTAACCCTAATCCTAACCCTAACTTTAACACAACCTATATCTAAACCTAACCCTAACCCGAATCCTAATATTAACCCCAACCCTAACCTAACCCAAACCCTAACCCTAACACAAACCCTACCCTAACCCTAACCCTAACCCTAAACTTAAACCTAACGAAAACCATAAAGCAAACCTAACCGTATACCTAACCTTAACCCTATCGCAAACATAACCCTAAAACTAAACCTAACCCTAACCCTAACCCTAACGCAAACCTAAACCTCACCCTAACCCTAACCCTAACACAACTTAAATCTATACCTAAACCTAACTCGAAACCTAACATTAACCCTAACCCTAACCTAACCCTAACCCTAACCCTAACACTACCCTACCCCTAACATTAACCCTAACCCTAACCCTAACCCTAACTCTATACCTAACCCTAACCCTAACCTTAACACTAACCCTAACCCTAACCCTAACCGTAACAGAAACCTAACCCTAACCCTAATCCTAACCATAAACCTAACGCAAACCTAATACTAACCTAACCCTAAACCTATCCATAACCCTAACACAAACCTAACCCTAACCCTAACCCTAACCCTAACCATAAGACTAACGCAAAGCTAACCCTAACCCTAACCCTAACC
>NC_142516.1:86570000-86572500 GCF_057876585.1 Rhinolophus sinicus
AACCCTAATCCTAACCCTAACCCTAACCCTAACCCTAACCCTAACCCTAACTCTAACCCTAACCCTAATCCTAACGCAAACCTAACCCTAACCCTAACATTAAACCTAACCCTAACCCTAACCATAAACATAACACTAACCCTAACCCTAACACAAACCTAACCCTAACCCTAACCCTAACCCTAACCCTAACGCAAACCTAACCCTAAACCTAACCCTAACCCTAACCCTAAACCTGACGCAAACCTAACAGTAACCCTAACTCTAAACCTAACCCTAACCCTAACCCTAACCCTAACCCTAACCCTAACAGAAACCTAACCCTAACCCTAAACCTAACCCTAAACCTAACGCAAACCTAACACTAACCCTAACCCTAACCCTAACCCTAACCCTAACCCTAACCCTAACCGTAACCTAACCCTAACCCTAACCCTAACACTAACGCAAAGGTAACCCTAACCCTAACCCTAACCCTAACGAATACCTAACCCTAACCCTTACCCTAACCCTTACGCAAATCTAACCCTAAACCTAACCCTAACCCTAACGCTAACCCTAACCCTAACCCTAACCCTAACCCTAACCTAACCCTAACCTTAACCCTAACCCTAACCCTAACCCTAACCATAACGCAAACCTAACCCTAACCATAACCCTAAAACAAACCTAACCCTAACCCTAAACCTAACCCTACCCTAACCCTAACCCTAACCCTAACCCTAAACCCAACCCTAACCCTAAACCTAACGAAAACCCTAACGCAAACATAACCCTAACCCTAACCCTATCGCGAACCTAACCCTAACCCTAACCCTAACCCTATCGCAAACCTAACCCTAACCCTAACCCTAATTCAAACCTAACCCTAACCCTAACCCTAACCCTAACCCTAACGCAAACCTAACCCTCACCCTAACCCTAACCCTAACCCTAACCCTAACCCTAACCCAAACAGAAACCTAATCCTAACCCTAACCTTATCGCAAACCTAAACCCAACCCTAATCCTAACCCTAACCCTAACGCAAACCTAACCCTAACCCTAACGATAACCCTAACCCTAACGCAAAACTAACCCTAACCCTAACCCTAACCCTAACCCTAACCCTAAAGCAAACCTAACCCTAACCCAAAACCTAACCCAAAACCTAACCCTAACACTAACCCTAACCTTAACGCAAACCTAATCATTAAATTAACGCTAACCTTAAAACCCTAACGCTAATCCTAACCCTAACACTAACCCAAACCCTAAAGCCTAGCCCTATCCCTAACCTTAACCCTAACCCTAACCGTAACCCTAACCATAACCCTAACGCAAACCTTACCCTAACCCTAACCTTAACCCAAACCTAACCCTAACCCTAAACCTAACCCTAACTCTTACCCTAACCCTAACCCTAACGCAAACCTAACCCTAACCCTAACATTAACCCCAAACCTAACCCTAACCCTAAACCTAACACTAACCCTAATCCTAACACAAACCTAACCCTAACCCTAACCCTAACCCTAACGCAAACCTAACCCTAACCCTAACCCTAACCCTAACCCTAACACTAAACCTAAACCTAACAGAAACCTAACCCTAACCCTAACCCTAACCCTAAACCTAACTCTAACCCTAACCCAAACGCAAACCTAAGCCTAACCATAACCCTAACCCTAACCCTAACATTAAGGCAAAGCTAACCCTAACCCTAACCCTAACCCTAACGCATACCTAACCCTAACCCTTACCCTAACCCTAACGCAAACCTAACCCTAAACCTAAACCTAACACTAACCCTAACCCTAAACCTAACCCTAACCCTAACCATAACCCTAACCCTAACCATAACCTAACCCTAACCCTAACCTAACCCTAACCCTAACCCTAACCCTAACCCTAACACTAACCCTAACACAAACCCTACACTAACCCTAATCCTAACCCTAACTTTAACACAACCTATATCTAAACCTAACCCTAACCCGAATCCTAATATTAACCCCAACCCTAACCTAACCCAAACCCTAACCCTAACACAAACCCTACCCTAAACCTAACCCTAACCCTAAACTTAAACCTAACGAAAACCATAAAGCAAACCTAACCGTATACCTAACCTTAACCCTATCGCAAACATAACCCTAAAACTAAACCTAACCCTAACCCTAACCCTAACGCAAACCTAAACATCACCCTAACCCTAACCCTAACACAACTTAAATCTATACCTAAACCTAACTCGAAACCTAACATTAACCCTAACCCTAACCTAACCCTAACCCTAACCCTAACACTACCCTACCCCTAACATTAACCCTAACCCTAACCCTAACCCTAACTCTATACCTAACCCTAACCCTAACCTTAACACTAACCCTAACCCTAACCCTAACCGTAACAGAAACCTAACCCTAACCCTAATCCTAACCATAAACCTAACGCAAACCTAATACTAACCTAACCCTAAACCTATCCATAACCCTAACACAAACCTAACCCTAACCCT
>NC_142516.1:86580000-86582500 GCF_057876585.1 Rhinolophus sinicus
TAATCCTAACCCTAACCCTAACGGAAACGTAACCCTAACCCTAACGATAACCCTAACCCTAAGGCAAACCTAACCCTAACCCAAAACCTTACCCAAAACCTAACCCTAACACTAACCCTAACCTTAACGCAAACCTAATCATTAACTTAACGCTAACCTTAAAACCCTAACGCTAATCCTAACCCTAACCCTAACCCTAACCCTAAACCCTAGCCCTAACCCTAACCGTAACCCTAACCCTAACCGTAACCCTAACCCTAACCCTAACGCAAACCTTACCCTAACCCTAACCTTAACCCTAATCCTAACCCTAACCCTAACCCTAACCCTAACCCTAACTCTAACCCTAACCCTAATCCTAACGCAAACCTAACCCTAACCCTAACATTAAACCTAACCCTAACCCTAACCATAAACATAACACTAACCCTAACCCTAACACAAACCTAACCCTAACCCTAACCCTAACCCTAACCCTAACGCAAACCTAACCCTAAACCTAACCCTAACCCTAACCCTAAACCTGACGCAAACCTAACAGTAACCCTAACTCTAAACCTAACCCTAACCCTAACCCTAACCCTAATCCTAACCCTAACAGAAACCTAACCCTAACCCTAAACCTAACCCTAAACCTAACGCAAACCTAACACTAACCCTAACCCTAACCCTAACCCTAACCCTAACCCTAACCCTAACCGTAACCTAACCCTAACCCTAACCCTAACACTAACGCAAAGGTAACCCTAACCCTAACCCTAACCCTAACGAATACCTAACCCTAACCCTTACCCTAACCCTTACGCAAATCTAACCCTAAACCTAACCCTAACCCTAACGCTAACCCTAACCCTAACCCTAACCCTAACCCTAACCTAACCCTAACCTTAACCCTAACCCTAACCCTAACCCTAACCATAACGCAAACCTAACCCTAACCATAACCCTAAAACAAACCTAACCCTAACCCTAAACCTAACCCTACCCTAACCCTAACCCTAACCCTAACCCTAACCCTAAACCCAACCCTAACCCTAAACCTAACGAAAACCCTAACGCAAACATAACCCTAACCCTAACCCTATCGCGAACCTAACCCTAACCCTAACCCTAACCCTATCGCAAACCTAACCCTAACCCTAACCCTAATTCAAACCTAACCCTAACCCTAACCCTAACCCTAACCCTAACGCAAACCTAACCCTCACCCTAACCCTAACCCTAACCCTAACCCTAACCCTAACCCAAACAGAAACCTAATCCTAACCCTAACCTTATCGCAAACCTAAACCCAACCCTAATCCTAACCCTAACCCTAACGCAAACCTAACCCTAACCCTAACGATAACCCTAAAGCTAACGCAAAACTAACCCTAACCCTAACCCTAACCCTAACCCTAACCCTAAAGCAAACCTAACCCTAACCCAAAACCTAACCCAAAACCTAACCCTAACACTAACCCTAACCTTAACGCAAACCTAATCATTAAATTAACGCTAACCTTAAAACCCTAACGCTAATCCTAACCCTAACACTAACCCAAACCCTAAAGCCTAGCCCTATCCCTAACCTTAACCCTAACCCTAACCGTAACCCTAACCATAACCCTAACGCAAACCTTACCCTAACCCTAACCTTAACCCAAACCTAACCCTAACCCTAAACCTAACCCTAACTCTTACCCTAACCCTAACCCTAACGCAAACCTAACCCTAACCCTAACATTAACCCCAAACCTAACCCTAACCCTAAACCTAACACTAACCCTAATCCTAACACAAACCTAACCCTAACCCTAACCCTAACCCTAACGCAAACCTAACCCTAACCCTAACCCTAACCCTAACCCTAACACTAAACCTAAACCTAACAGAAACCTAACCCTAACCCTAACCCTAACCCTAAACCTAACTCTAACCCTAACCCAAACGCAAACCTAAGCCTAACCATAACCCTAACCCTAACCCTAACATTAAGGCAAAGCTAACCCTAACCCTAACCCTAACCCTAACGCATACCTAACCCTAACCCTTACCCTAACCCTAACGCAAACCTAACCCTAAACCTAAACCTAACACTAACCCTAACCCTAAACCTAACCCTAACCCTAACCATAACCCTAACCCTAACCATAACCTAACCCTAACCCTAACCTAACCCTAACCCTAACCCTAACCCTAACCCTAACACTAACCCTAACACAAACCCTACACTAACCCTAATCCTAACCCTAACTTTAACACAACCTATATCTAAACCTAACCCTAACCCGAATCCTAATATTAACCCCAACCCTAACCTAACCCAAACCCTAACCCTAACACAAACCCTACCCTTACCCTAACCCTAACCCTAAACTTAAACCTAACGAAAACCATAAAGCAAACCTAACCGTATACCTAACCTTAACCCTATCGCAAACATAACCCTAAAACTAAACCTAACCCTAACCCTAACCCTAACGCAAACCTAAACATCACCCTAACCCTAACCCTAACA
>NC_142516.1:86587500-86617500 GCF_057876585.1 Rhinolophus sinicus
GAAACCTAACCCTAACCCTAACCCTAACCCTAAACCTAACGCAAACCTAACACTAACCCTAACCCTAAGCCTAACCCTAACCCTAACGCACACCAAACCCTAACCCTAACCCTAACCTAACCCTAACCCTAACCCTAACCATAACCTAACCCTAAACCTAACCCTAACCCTAACCCTAACCCTAACGCAAACCTAACCCTAACCCTAAACCTAAAACAAACCTAACCCTAACCCTAACCCTGAACCTAATCCTAACCCTCACCTTTACGCAAACCTAACCCTAACCCTAACCCTAACCCTAACCCTAACACAACGTAAATCTAAACCTAACCCTAACCCGAAACCTAACATTAACGCTAACCCTAACCTAACCCTAAACCTGACCCTAACCCTACCCTAACCCTAACCCTAACCCTAACCCTAACCCTAAAGGAAACCTAACCCTAACCCTAATCCTAACCCTAAACCTAACGCAAACCTAATAGTAACCTAACCCTAAACCTAACCCTAACCCTAACGCAAACCTAACCCTAACCCTAACCCTAACCCTAACGCATACCTAACCATAACCCTTACCCAAACCCTAACGCAAACCTAACCCTAAACCTAATCCTAACTCTAACCCTAACCCTAACCCTAACCCTAACCCTAACCATAACCTAACCCTAACCCTAACCCTAACACTAACCTAACCCTAAACCTAACCCTAACCATAACCAAACCCTAACCCTAAAACTAATCCTAACCCTAACTCTGACGCAAACCTAACCATAACACTAACCACAACCCTAACCATAACCGTAACGCAAACCTAACAATCACACCAACCCTAACCCTAACCCTACCTCTAACGCAAACCTAAGCCTAACAATAAACCTAACCCTAACACAACCTAAATCTAAACCTAACCCTAACCCGAAACCTAACATTAACCCTAACCCTATCCTAAACCTAACCCTAACCCTAACCATAACCGTACCCTAACCCTAAACCTAACCCTAACCCTAACCCTAACAGAAACCTAACCCTAACCCTAACCCTAAACCTAACTCTAACCCTAACCCA
This sequence comes from Rhinolophus sinicus, assembly GCF_057876585.1. NCBI lineage: Eukaryota > Metazoa > Chordata > Mammalia > Chiroptera > Rhinolophidae > Rhinolophus > Rhinolophus sinicus. The sequence continues at coordinate 86,588,566 of NC_142516.1, forward strand.
AACGCAAACCTAAGCCTAACACTAACCCTAACCCTAACCCTAACACAAAGGCAAAGCTAACCCTAACCCTAACCCTAAACCTATCGCATACCTAACCCTAAACCTAAACCTAACCCTAACCCTAACCTTAACGCAAACCTAACCCAAACCCTAACCATAACCCTAACCCTAACCCTAACCCTAACAGAAACCTAACCCTAACCCTAACCCTAACCCTAAACCTGACGCAAACCTAACACTAACCCTAAACCTAAACCTAACCCTAACCCTAACCCTAACCCTAACCCTAACCCTAACCATAACAGAAACCTAACCCTAACCCTAAACCTAACCCTAAACCTAACGCAAACCTAACACTAACCCTAACCCTAACACTAACCCTAACACTAACCATAACCCTAACCCTAACCCTAAAACTAATCCTAACCCTAACTCTGACGAAAACCTAACCCTAACCCTAACCACAACCCTAACCATAACCGTAACGAAAACCTAACAATCACACCAACCCTAACCCTAACAATAACTCTAACGCAAACCTAACCCTAACAATAACCCTAACCCTAACACAACCTAAATCTAAACTTAACCCTAACCCTAAACCTAACCCTAACCCATACCCTAACGCAAACCTAACCCTAACCCTAACCCTAACCCTAACCCTAACCCTAACCCTAACGCAAACCTAACCCTAACCCTAACCCTAACCCTAAACCTAACGCAACCTAACCCTAACTCTAACCCTAAACCTAACCCTAACCCTAACAGAAACCTAACCCTAACCCTAACCCTAACCCTAACCCTAATCCTAAACCTAACGCAAACCTAACCCTAACCCTAACGCAAACCTAACCCTAACTCTAAACCTAACCCTAACCCGAACCCTAACCCTAACACTAACGCAAAGCTAACCCTAACCCTAACCCTAACCCTAACCCTAACGCATACCTAACCCTAACAATTACCCTAACACTAACGCAAACCTAACCCTAAACCTAACCCTAACCCTAACCCTAAACCTAACCCTAACCGTAACCTAACCCTAACCCTAACCCTAACGCAAACCTAACACTAACCCTAACCCTAAACCTAACCCCAAACCTAACGCAATCCTAACCCTAACCCTAACACTAACACTAACACTAACCCTAACGCTAACCCTAACCCTAATCTAACCCTAACCGTAACGTAACCCTAACCCTAACCCTAACCTACCCCTAAACCTAACCCAAACCCTAACCCTAAAACAAACCTAACCCTAACCCTAAACCTGACCCTAAACCTAATCCTAACCCTAACCCTGATGCAAAGCTAACCCTAACACTAACACTAACCCTAACCCTAACCCTAACCAAAACGGAAACCTAACCCTAACCCTAACCCTAACCCTAACCCTAACACATCCTAAACCTAAACCTAACCCTAACTCGAAAACTAACATTAACCATAACCCTCACCTAACCCTAACCCTAACCCTAACCCTAACCCTACCATAACCCTAACCCTAAACCTAACTCTAACCCTAAACCTAACGAAAACCCTAACGCAAACCTAATCCAAACACTAACCCTAACCCTATCGCAAACCTAAACCTAACCCTATCCCTAACCCTAACCCTAAACCTAACCCTAACCCTAACCTTAACCCTAACCCTAAACCTAACCCTAACCCTAACCCTAACGCAAACCTAACCCTAACCCTAACCCTAACCATAACCCTAACGCAAACCTAAACCATAAACCTAACCCTAACCCTAACCGTAACCATAAACATAACCCTAACACTTACAGAAACCTAATCCTAACTCTAACCCTAACCCTAAACTTAACCCTAACGCAAACTTAACACTAACTCTAACCCTAACCCTAACCCTAACCCTAACACTAAGGCAAAGCTAACCCTAACCCTAACCCTAAACCTAACGCATACCTAACCCTAACCCTTACCCTAACCTTAACGCAAACCTAACCCTAAACCTAGCCCTAACCATAACCCTAACCCTAACCCTATCCGTAACCCTAACCTAACCCTTACCCTAACCCTATCCCTAACCTAACCGTAATCCTAACCCTAACCCTAACCGTAAAACAAACCTAACCCTAACCCTATCCCTAAACCTAACCCTAACCCTAACCCTAACGCAAACCTAACCCTAAACCTCACCCTAACCCTAACACAAGCTAAATCTTAACCTAACCCTAACCCGAAACATAACATTAACCCTAACCCTAACCTAACCCTAACCCTAACCTTAACCCTAACCCTACCCTAACCCTAACCCTAACCCTAACCCTAACCCTAAACCTAACGAAAAACCTAACGCAAACATAACCCTAACCCTAACCCTATCGCATACCTAACCCTAAACCTAAACCTAACCCTAACCCTAACCTTAACGCAAACCTAACCCAAACCATAACCCTAACCCTAAACCTAACCCTAACCCTAACCCTAACAGAAACCTATCCCTAACCTTAACCCTAACACTAAACCTGACGCAAACCTAACACTAACCCTAACCCTAAACCTAACCCTAACCCTAACCCTAACCCTAAACCTAACCCTAAACCTAACGCAAACCTAACACTAACCCTAACCCTAACCCTAACCCTAACACTAACCATAACCCTAACCCTAACCCTAAAACTAATCCTAACCCTAACTCTGACGCAAACCTAACCCTAACCCTAACCACAACCCTAACCATAACCGTAACGCAAACCTAACAATCACACCAACCCTAACCCTAACCCTATCTCTAACGCAAACCTAACCCTAACAATAACCCTAACCCTAACACAACCTAAATCTAAACCTAACCCTAACCCTAAACCTAACCCTAACCCAAACCCTAACGTAAACCTAACCATAACCCTAACCCTAACCCTAACCCTAACCCTAACGCAAACCTAAACCTAACCCTAACCCTAACCCTAACCCTAAAGCAAACCTAACCCTAACTCTAACCCTAAACCTAACCCTAACCCTAACAGAAACCTAATCCTAACCCTAACCCTAACCCTAACACTAAACCTAACGCAAACCTAACACTAAACCTAAACCTAAAACTAACCCTACCCTAAAGCAAACCTAACCCTAACTCTAAACCTAACCCTAACCCGAACCCTAACCCTAACACTAACGCAAAGCTAACCCTAACCCTAACCCTTACCCTAACGCATACCTAACCCTAACACTTACCCTAACCCTAACGCAAACCTAACCCTAAACCTAACCCTAACCCTAACCCTAAACCTAACCCTAACCCTAACCTAACCCTAACCCTAACCCTAACCAAATCTAACCCTAACCCTAACCCTAAACCTAACCCTAACCCTAACCCTAACCCTAACGCAAACCTAACACTAACCCTAACCCTAAACCTAACCCTAACCCTAACGCAAACCTAACCCTAACCCTAACCCTAACCCTAACGCTAACCATAACACTAACCATAACCCTAACCCAAATCGTAACCTAACCTTAACCCTAACCCTAACCTAACCCTAAACCTAACCCTAACCCTAACCCTAACGCAAACCTAACCCTAACCCTAACCCTAAAACAAACCTAACCCCAACCCTAAACCTAACCCTAAACCTAATCCTAACCCTAACCCTGATGCAAAGCTAACCCTATCCCTAACACTAAGCCCTAACCCTAACCCTAACCAAAACGGAAACCTAACCATAACCCTAACCCTAACCCTAACACATCCTAAACCTAAACCTAACCCTAACTCGAAAACTAACACTAACCCTTACCCTAACCCTAACCCTAACCCTAACGGAAACCTAACCCTAACCCTAACCCTAAACCTAACACAACCTAAACCTAAACCTAACCCTAATTTGAAAACTAACATTAACACTAACCCTACCCTAACCCTAACCCTAACCTTAACCCTAACCCTAAACCTAACGAAAACCCTAACGCAAACCTAATCCAAACACTAATCCTAACCCTATCGCAAACCTAACCCTAACCCTAACCCTAAAACAAACCTAACCCTAACCCTAAACCTAACCCTAAACCTAATCGTAACCCTAACCCTGACGCAAACCTATCCCTAAACATAACCATAACCCTAACCCTAACCGTAACGCAAACCTAACCATAACACTAACACTAACCCTAACCCTAACCCTAACCCTAACCCTAACGGAAACCTAACCCTAACCCTAACCCTAAACCTAACACAACCTAAACCTAAACCTAACCCTAACTCGAAAACATAACACTAACCCTAACCCTAACCTATCCCTAACCCTAACCCTAACCCTAACCCTACCCTAACCCTAACCCTAAACCTAACTCTAACCCTAAACCTAACGAAAACCCTAACGCAAACCTAATCCAAACACTAACCCTAACCCTATCGCAAACCTAAACCTAACCCTAATCCTAACCCTAACCCTAAACCTAACCCTAACCCTAACCTTAACCCTAACCCTAACCCTACCCCTAACCCTAACCCTAACGCAAACCTAAACCTAACCCTAACATCAACACTAACCCTAACCCTAACCCTAAACCTATCCCTAACCCTAACCCTAACGCAAACCTAACCCTAACCCTAACCCTAACCATAATCCTAAGGCAAACCTAACCCTAAACCTAACCCTAACCCTAACTGTAACCATAAACCTAACCCTAATACTTACAGAAACCTAATCCTAACACTAACTCTAACCCTAAACCTAACCCTAACCCTAACGCAAACCTAACCCTAACCCTAACCATAACACTAACGCAAAGCTAACTCTAACCCTAACCCTAACCCTAACGCCTACCTAACCCTAACACTTAACCTAACCCTAAGGCAAACCTAACCCTAAACCTAACCCTAGCCCTAACCTAACCCTAACCCTAACCCTAACCCTAACCCTAACCTAACCCTAACCCTAACCCAAACCCTAACCTAACCCTAACCCTAACCCTAACCCTAACCCTAACCCTAATCCTAATGCAAACCTAACCCTAACCCTAACCCTAAAACATACCTAACCCTAACACTAACCCTAAACCTAATCCTAACCCTAACCCTTACGGAAACCTAACCCTAACCCTAACCATAACCCTAACCCTAACCATAACGCAAACATAACAATAACACTAACCCTAACCCTAAACCAAACCCTAACCCTAACCCTAACCATTACCCTAACAGAAACCTAACCCTAACCCTAACCCTAACCCTAAACCTAATGCAAACCTAACACTAACCCTAACCCTAAACCTAACCCTAACCCTTACGCAAACCTAACCCTAATCCTAACCCTAACCCTAACACTAAGGCAAAGCTAACCCTAACCCTAACCCTAAACCTAACCCATACCTAACCCTAACCCTTACCGTAACCCTAACGCAAACCTAACCATAAACCTAACCCTAACCCTAAGCCTAAGCCTAACCCTAACCCTAACCGTAACCTAACACTAACCCTAACCCTAACCCTAACCTAACCCTAAACCTAACCATAACCCTAACTCTAACCCTAACCCTAACCCTAACCCTAACCCTAACCCTAACGCAAACCTAACCCTAACCCTAACCCTAAAACAAACCTAACACTAACCCTAAACCTAACCCTAAACCTAATCGTAACCCTACCCATACGCAAAAGTAACCCTAAACATAACCATAACCCTAACCTTAACCGTAACGCAAACCTAATCTAACACTAACACTAACCCTAACCCTAATCCTAACCCAAACAGAAACCAAACCCTAAACCTAACCCTAACCCTAACACAACATAAACTTAAACCTAACCCTAACTCGAAAACTAACATTAACCCTAACCCTAACCTAACCCTAACCCTAACCCTAACGTAAACCTAACTCTAACCCTAACCTTAACCCTAACCCTAACCCTAACACTAACGCAAAGCAAACCCTAACCCTAACCCTAACCCTAACCCTAACCCTAACGCATACCTAACCCTAACACTTACCCTAACCCTAAGGAAAACCTAACCCTAAACCTAACCCTAACCCTAACCCTAACCCTAACCCTAACCCTAACCTAACCCTAACCCTAACCCTAACCCTAACCCTAACCTAAACCTAACCCTAACCCTAAACCTAACCCTAACCCTAACCCTAACGCAAACCTAACCCTAACCCTAACCCTAAAACAAACCTAATCCTAACAATAACCCTAAACCTAATCCTAACCCTAACCCTTACGCAAACATAACCCTAACCCTAACCATAACCCTAACCATAACCATAACGCAAACATAACAATAACCCTAACCCTAACACTAACCCTAACCCTAACCCTAACCCTAACCCTAAACCTAACCCTAACAGAAACCTAACTCTAACCCTAACCCTAAAACTAACCCTAACACTAAGGCAAAGCTAACCCTAAACCTAACCATAACCTAACCCTAACCCTAACTCCAAACAAACCTAACCCTAAATCTAATCCTAACCCTAACCCTAAAACAAACCTAACCCTATCCCTAAACCTAACCCTAAACCTAATCGTAACCATAACCCTGACGCAAACTTAACCCTAAACATAACCATAACCCTAACCCTAACCGTAACGCAAACCTAACCATAACACTAACACTAACCCTAACCCTAACCCTAACCCTAACGGAAACCAAACCCTAACCCTAACCCTAAACCTAACACAACCTAAACCTAAACCTAACCCTAACTCGAAAACTAACACTAACCCTAACCCTAACCTATCCCTAACCCTAACCCTTACCCTAACCCTACCCTAACCCTAAAACTAACTCTAAACCTAACGATAACCCTAACGCAAACCTAACCCAAACACTAACCCTAACCCTATCGCAAACCTAACCCTAACCCTAACCCTAACCATAACCCTAATCCTAAACCTAACCCTAACCCTAACCCTAACCCTAAACCTAACCCTAACCCAAATCCTAACGCAAACCTAACCCTAACCCTAACCCTAACCCTAACCCTAACGCAAACCTAACCCTAACTCTAACCCTCAACCTAACCCTAACCCTAACAGAAACCTAACCCTAACCCTAACCCTAACCCTAACCCTAACCCTAAACCTAACGCAAACCTAACACTAACCCTAAACCTAAACCTAACCCTAAACCTAACGCAAACATAACCCTAACTCTAAACCTAACCCTAAACCTAACCCTAACACTAACATCAACACTAACCCTAACCCTAACCCTAAACCTATACCTAACCCTAACCCTAACGCAAACCTAACCCTAACCCTAACCCTAACCATAACCCTAACGCAAACCTAACCCTAAACCTAACCCTAACCCTAACCGTAACCATAAACCTAACCCTAATACTTACAGAAACCTAATCCTAACACTAACTCTAACCCTAAACCTAACCCTAATCCTAACGCAAACCTAACCCTAACCCTAACCATAACACTAACGCAAAGCTAACTCTAACCCTAACCCTAACCCTAACGCCTACCTAACCCTAACACTTAACCTAACCCTAAGGCAAACCTAACCCTAAACCTAACCCTAGCAATAACCTAACCCTAACCCTAACAATAACCCTAACCCTAACCTAACCCTAACCCTAACTCAAACCCTAACCTAACCCTAACCCTAACCCTAACCCTTACCCTAATCCTAATGCAAACCTAAACCTAACCCTAACCCTAAAACATACCTAACCCTAACACTAACCCTAAACCTAATCCTAACCCTAACCCTTACGGAAACGTAACCCTAACCCTAACCATAACCCTAACCCTAACCATAACGCAGACATAACAATAACCCTAACCCTAACCCTAACCCTAACCCTAACAGAAACCTAACCCTAACCCTAACCCTAAACCTAATGCAAACCTAACACTAACCCTAACCCTAAACCTAACCCTAACCCTAACGCAAACCTAACCCTAACCCTGACCCTAACCCTAACACTAAGGCAAAGCTAACCCTAAACCTAACTCTAACCTAACCCTAACGCATACCTAACCCTAACCCTAACTCCAAACAAACCTAACCCTAACCCTAAACCTAACCCTAAACCTAATCCTAACCCTAACCCTGACGCAAACTTCACCCTAAACATAACCATAACCCTAACCCTAACCGTAACGCAAACCTAACCCTAACACTAACACTAACCCTAACCCTAACCTTAACCCTAACGGAAACCTAACCCTAACCCTAACCCTAACCTTAACACAACCTAAACCTAAACCTAACCCTAATTTGAAAACTAACATTAACACTAACCCTACCCTAACCCTAACCCTAACCTTAACCCTAACCCTAAACCTAACGAAAACCCTAACGCAAACCTAATCCAAACACTAATCCTAACCCTATCGCAAACCTAACCCTAACCCTAACCCTAAAACAAACCTAACCCTAACCCTAAAACTAACCCTAAACCTAATCGTAACCCTAACCCTGACGCAAACCTAACCCTAAACATAACCATAACCCTAACCCTAACCGTAACGCAAACCTAACCATAACACTAACACTAACCCTAACCCTAACCCTAACCCTAACGGAAACCTAACCCTAACCCTAACCCTAAACCTAACACAACCTAAACCTAAACCTAACCCTAACTCGAAAACTAACACTAACCCTAACCCTAACCTATCCCTAACCCAAACCCTAACCCTAACCCTACCCTAACCCTAACCCTAACTCTAAACCTAACGATAACCCTAACGCAAACCTAACCCAAACACTAACCCTAACCCTATCGCAAAACTAACCCTAACCCTAACCCTAACCATAACCCTAACCCTAAACCTAACCCTAACCCTAAACTTAACCCTAAACTTAACCCTAACCCTAACTCTAACTCTAACGCAAACCTAACCCTAACCCTAACATTAACCCTAACCCTAACCCTAACCCTAAACCTATCCCTAACCGAAACCCTAACGCAAACCTAACCCTAACCCTAACCCTAACCCTAACCCTAACGCAAACCTAACCTTAACTCTAACCCTAAACCTAACCCTAACCCTAACAGAAACCTAACCCTAACCCTAACCCTAACCCTAACCCTAACCCAAAACCTAACGCAAACCTAACACTAACCCTAAACCTAAACCTAACCCTAAACCTAACGCAAACATAACCCTAACTCTAAACCTAACCCTAAACCGAACCCTAACCCTAACACTAACGCAAAGCTAACCTAACCCTAACCCTAACCCTAACCCTAACGCATACCTAACCCTAACACTTACCCTAACCCTAACGCAAACCTAACCCTAAACCTAACCCTAACCCTAACCCTAAACCTAACCCTAACCCTAACCTAACCCTAACCCTAACCCTAACCCTAACCTAACCCTAGCCCTAATCCGAACTCTAAACCTAACCCTAACCCTAACCCTAACCCTAACAGAAACCTAACCCTAACCCTAACCCTAAACCTAACCCTAACACTAAGGCAAAGCTAACCCTAAACCTAACCCTAAATCTAACCCTAACGCAAACCTAACCCTAACCCTAACTCGAAAACAAACCTAACCCTAACCCTAAACCTAACCCTAAACCTAATCCTAACCCTAACCCTGACGCAAATCTCACCCTAAACATAACTATAACCCTAACCCTAACCGTAAAGCAAACCTACCCTAACACTAACACTAACCCTAACCCTAACCCTAACCCTAACGGAAACCTAACCCTAACCATAACCCTAACCCTAACACAACCTAAACCTAAACCTAACCCTAATTTGAAAACTAACATTAACACTAACCCTACCCTAACCCTAACCCTAACTCTAACCCTATCCCTAAACCTAACGAAAACCCTAACGCAAACCTAATCCAAACACTAATCCTAACCATATCGCAAACCTAAACCTAACCCTAACCCTAAAAGAAACCTAACCCTAACCCTAAACCTAACCCTAAAACTAATCGTAACCCTAACCCTGACGCAAACCTAACCCTAAACATAACAATAACCCTAACCCTAAACGTTACGCAAACCTAACCATAACACTAACACTAACCCTAACCCTAACCCTAACCGAAACACTAACGCAAACGTATCCCTAACCCTAACCCTAACCCTAACACTAACGCAAACCTAACCCTAACCCTAACCCTATCCCTAACCCTAACGCAAACCTAACCCTAACTCTAACACTAAACCTAACCCTAACCCTATCATAAGCCTAACCCTAACCCTAACCATAACCCTAACCCTAACCCTAATCCTAACCCTAAACCTAAAGCAAGCCTAACACTAACCCTAAACCTAAACTTAACTCTAACCCTAACGCAAACCTAACCCTAACTCTAAATCTAACCCTAACCCGAACCCTAACCTTAACACTAACGCAAAGCTAACCCTAACTCTAACCCTAACCCTAACACTAACGCATACCTAACCCTAACACTTACCCTAACCCTAACGGAAACCTAACCCTAAACCTAACCCTAACCCTAACACTAACCATAACCCTAACCCTAACCCTAAAACTAATCCTAACCCTAACTCTGACGCAAACCTAACCCTAACCCTAACCACAACCCTAACCATAACCGTAACGCAAACCTAACAATCACACCAACCCTAACCCTAACCCTATCTCTAACGCAAACCTAACCCTAACAATAACCCTAACCCTAACACAACCTAAATCTAAACCTAACCCTAACCCTAAACCTAACCCTAACCCAAACCCTAACGTAAACCTAACCATAACCCTAACCCTAACCCTAACCCTAACCCTAACGCAAACCTAAACCTAACCCTAACCCTAACCCTAACCCTAAAGCAAACCTAACCCTAACTCTAACCCTAAACCTAACCCTAACCCTAACAGAAACCTAATCCTAACCCTAACCCTAACCCTAACACTAAACCTAACGCAAACCTAACACTAAACCTAAACCTAAAACTAACCCTACCCTAAAGCAAACCTAACCCTAACTCTAAACCTAACCCTAACCCGAACCCTAACCCTAACACTAACGCAAAGCTAACCCTAACCCTAACCCTTACCCTAACGCATACCTAACCCTAACACTTACCCTAACCCTAACGCAAACCTAACCCTAAACCTAACCCTAACCCTAACCCTAAACCTAACCCTAACCCTAACCTAACCCTAACCCTAACCCTAACCAAATCTAACCCTAACCCTAACCCTAAACCTAACCCTAACCCTAACCCTAACCCTAACGCAAACCTAACACTAACCCTAACCCTAAACCTAACCCTAACCCTAACGCAAACCTAACCCTAACCCTAACCCTAACCCTAACGCTAACCATAACACTAACCATAACCCTAACCCAAATCGTAACCTAACCTTAACCCTAACCCTAACCTAACCCTAAACCTAACCCTAACCCTAACCCTAACGCAAACCTAACCCTAACCCTAACCCTAAAACAAACCTAACCCCAACCCTAAACCTAACCCTAAACCTAATCCTAACCCTAACCCTGATGCAAAGCTAACCCTATCCCTAACACTAAGCCCTAACCCTAACCCTAACCAAAACGGAAACCTAACCATAACCCTAACCCTAACCCTAACACATCCTAAACCTAAACCTAACCCTAACTCGAAAACTAACACTAACCCTTACCCTAACCCTAACCCTAACCCTAACGGAAACCTAACCCTAACCCTAACCCTAAACCTAACACAACCTAAACCTAAACCTAACCCTAATTTGAAAACTAACATTAACACTAACCCTACCCTAACCCTAACCCTAACCTTAACCCTAACCCTAAACCTAACGAAAACCCTAACGCAAACCTAATCCAAACACTAATCCTAACCCTATCGCAAACCTAACCCTAACCCTAACCCTAAAACAAACCTAACCCTAACCCTAAACCTAACCCTAAACCTAATCGTAACCCTAACCCTGACGCAAACCTATCCCTAAACATAACCATAACCCTAACCCTAACCGTAACGCAAACCTAACCATAACACTAACACTAACCCTAACCCTAACCCTAACCCTAACCCTAACGGAAACCTAACCCTAACCCTAACCCTAAACCTAACACAACCTAAACCTAAACCTAACCCTAACTCGAAAACATAACACTAACCCTAACCCTAACCTATCCCTAACCCTAACCCTAACCCTAACCCTACCCTAACCCTAACCCTAAACCTAACTCTAACCCTAAACCTAACGAAAACCCTAACGCAAACCTAATCCAAACACTAACCCTAACCCTATCGCAAACCTAAACCTAACCCTAATCCTAACCCTAACCCTAAACCTAACCCTAACCCTAACCTTAACCCTAACCCTAACCCTACCCCTAACCCTAACCCTAACGCAAACCTAAACCTAACCCTAACATCAACACTAACCCTAACCCTAACCCTAAACCTATCCCTAACCCTAACCCTAACGCAAACCTAACCCTAACCCTAACCCTAACCATAATCCTAAGGCAAACCTAACCCTAAACCTAACCCTAACCCTAACTGTAACCATAAACCTAACCCTAATACTTACAGAAACCTAATCCTAACACTAACTCTAACCCTAAACCTAACCCTAACCCTAACGCAAACCTAACCCTAACCCTAACCATAACACTAACGCAAAGCTAACTCTAACCCTAACCCTAACCCTAACGCCTACCTAACCCTAACACTTAACCTAACCCTAAGGCAAACCTAACCCTAAACCTAACCCTAGCCCTAACCTAACCCTAACCCTAACCCTAACCCTAACCCTAACCTAACCCTAACCCTAACCCAAACCCTAACCTAACCCTAACCCTAACCCTAACCCTAACCCTAACCCTAATCCTAATGCAAACCTAACCCTAACCCTAACCCTAAAACATACCTAACCCTAACACTAACCCTAAACCTAATCCTAACCCTAACCCTTACGGAAACCTAACCCTAACCCTAACCATAACCCTAACCCTAACCATAACGCAAACATAACAATAACACTAACCCTAACCCTAAACCAAACCCTAACCCTAACCCTAACCATTACCCTAACAGAAACCTAACCCTAACCCTAACCCTAACCCTAAACCTAATGCAAACCTAACACTAACCCTAACCCTAAACCTAACCCTAACCCTTACGCAAACCTAACCCTAATCCTAACCCTAACCCTAACACTAAGGCAAAGCTAACCCTAACCCTAACCCTAAACCTAACCCATACCTAACCCTAACCCTTACCGTAACCCTAACGCAAACCTAACCATAAACCTAACCCTAACCCTAAGCCTAAGCCTAACCCTAACCCTAACCGTAACCTAACACTAACCCTAACCCTAACCCTAACCTAACCCTAAACCTAACCATAACCCTAACTCTAACCCTAACCCTAACCCTAACCCTAACCCTAACCCTAACGCAAACCTAACCCTAACCCTAACCCTAAAACAAACCTAACACTAACCCTAAACCTAACCCTAAACCTAATCGTAACCCTACCCATACGCAAAAGTAACCCTAAACATAACCATAACCCTAACCTTAACCGTAACGCAAACCTAATCTAACACTAACACTAACCCTAACCCTAATCCTAACCCAAACAGAAACCAAACCCTAAACCTAACCCTAACCCTAACACAACATAAACTTAAACCTAACCCTAACTCGAAAACTAACATTAACCCTAACCCTAACCTAACCCTAACCCTAACCCTAACGTAAACCTAACTCTAACCCTAACCTTAACCCTAACCCTAACCCTAACACTAACGCAAAGCAAACCCTAACCCTAACCCTAACCCTAACCCTAACCCTAACGCATACCTAACCCTAACACTTACCCTAACCCTAAGGAAAACCTAACCCTAAACCTAACCCTAACCCTAACCCTAACCCTAACCCTAACCCTAACCTAACCCTAACCCTAACCCTAACCCTAACCCTAACCTAAACCTAACCCTAACCCTAAACCTAACCCTAACCCTAACCCTAACGCAAACCTAACCCTAACCCTAACCCTAAAACAAACCTAATCCTAACAATAACCCTAAACCTAATCCTAACCCTAACCCTTACGCAAACATAACCCTAACCCTAACCATAACCCTAACCATAACCATAACGCAAACATAACAATAACCCTAACCCTAACACTAACCCTAACCCTAACCCTAACCCTAACCCTAAACCTAACCCTAACAGAAACCTAACTCTAACCCTAACCCTAAAACTAACCCTAACACTAAGGCAAAGCTAACCCTAAACCTAACCATAACCTAACCCTAACCCTAACTCCAAACAAACCTAACCCTAAATCTAATCCTAACCCTAACCCTAAAACAAACCTAACCCTATCCCTAAACCTAACCCTAAACCTAATCGTAACCATAACCCTGACGCAAACTTAACCCTAAACATAACCATAACCCTAACCCTAACCGTAACGCAAACCTAACCATAACACTAACACTAACCCTAACCCTAACCCTAACCCTAACGGAAACCAAACCCTAACCCTAACCCTAAACCTAACACAACCTAAACCTAAACCTAACCCTAACTCGAAAACTAACACTAACCCTAACCCTAACCTATCCCTAACCCTAACCCTTACCCTAACCCTACCCTAACCCTAAAACTAACTCTAAACCTAACGATAACCCTAACGCAAACCTAACCCAAACACTAACCCTAACCCTATCGCAAACCTAACCCTAACCCTAACCCTAACCATAACCCTAATCCTAAACCTAACCCTAACCCTAACCCTAACCCTAAACCTAACCCTAACCCAAATCCTAACGCAAACCTAACCCTAACCCTAACCCTAACCCTAACCCTAACGCAAACCTAACCCTAACTCTAACCCTCAACCTAACCCTAACCCTAACAGAAACCTAACCCTAACCCTAACCCTAACCCTAACCCTAACCCTAAACCTAACGCAAACCTAACACTAACCCTAAACCTAAACCTAACCCTAAACCTAACGCAAACATAACCCTAACTCTAAACCTAACCCTAAACCTAACCCTAACACTAACATCAACACTAACCCTAACCCTAACCCTAAACCTATACCTAACCCTAACCCTAACGCAAACCTAACCCTAACCCTAACCCTAACCATAACCCTAACGCAAACCTAACCCTAAACCTAACCCTAACCCTAACCGTAACCATAAACCTAACCCTAATACTTACAGAAACCTAATCCTAACACTAACTCTAACCCTAAACCTAACCCTAATCCTAACGCAAACCTAACCCTAACCCTAACCATAACACTAACGCAAAGCTAACTCTAACCCTAACCCTAACCCTAACGCCTACCTAACCCTAACACTTAACCTAACCCTAAGGCAAACCTAACCCTAAACCTAACCCTAGCAATAACCTAACCCTAACCCTAACAATAACCCTAACCCTAACCTAACCCTAACCCTAACTCAAACCCTAACCTAACCCTAACCCTAACCCTAACCCTTACCCTAATCCTAATGCAAACCTAAACCTAACCCTAACCCTAAAACATACCTAACCCTAACACTAACCCTAAACCTAATCCTAACCCTAACCCTTACGGAAACGTAACCCTAACCCTAACCATAACCCTAACCCTAACCATAACGCAGACATAACAATAACCCTAACCCTAACCCTAACCCTAACCCTAACAGAAACCTAACCCTAACCCTAACCCTAAACCTAATGCAAACCTAACACTAACCCTAACCCTAAACCTAACCCTAACCCTAACGCAAACCTAACCCTAACCCTGACCCTAACCCTAACACTAAGGCAAAGCTAACCCTAAACCTAACTCTAACCTAACCCTAACGCATACCTAACCCTAACCCTAACTCCAAACAAACCTAACCCTAACCCTAAACCTAACCCTAAACCTAATCCTAACCCTAACCCTGACGCAAACTTCACCCTAAACATAACCATAACCCTAACCCTAACCGTAACGCAAACCTAACCCTAACACTAACACTAACCCTAACCCTAACCTTAACCCTAACGGAAACCTAACCCTAACCCTAACCCTAACCTTAACACAACCTAAACCTAAACCTAACCCTAATTTGAAAACTAACATTAACACTAACCCTACCCTAACCCTAACCCTAACCTTAACCCTAACCCTAAACCTAACGAAAACCCTAACGCAAACCTAATCCAAACACTAATCCTAACCCTATCGCAAACCTAACCCTAACCCTAACCCTAAAACAAACCTAACCCTAACCCTAAAACTAACCCTAAACCTAATCGTAACCCTAACCCTGACGCAAACCTAACCCTAAACATAACCATAACCCTAACCCTAACCGTAACGCAAACCTAACCATAACACTAACACTAACCCTAACCCTAACCCTAACCCTAACGGAAACCTAACCCTAACCCTAACCCTAAACCTAACACAACCTAAACCTAAACCTAACCCTAACTCGAAAACTAACACTAACCCTAACCCTAACCTATCCCTAACCCAAACCCTAACCCTAACCCTACCCTAACCCTAACCCTAACTCTAAACCTAACGATAACCCTAACGCAAACCTAACCCAAACACTAACCCTAACCCTATCGCAAAACTAACCCTAACCCTAACCCTAACCATAACCCTAACCCTAAACCTAACCCTAACCCTAAACTTAACCCTAAACTTAACCCTAACCCTAACTCTAACTCTAACGCAAACCTAACCCTAACCCTAACATTAACCCTAACCCTAACCCTAACCCTAAACCTATCCCTAACCGAAACCCTAACGCAAACCTAACCCTAACCCTAACCCTAACCCTAACCCTAACGCAAACCTAACCTTAACTCTAACCCTAAACCTAACCCTAACCCTAACAGAAACCTAACCCTAACCCTAACCCTAACCCTAACCCTAACCCAAAACCTAACGCAAACCTAACACTAACCCTAAACCTAAACCTAACCCTAAACCTAACGCAAACATAACCCTAACTCTAAACCTAACCCTAAACCGAACCCTAACCCTAACACTAACGCAAAGCTAACCTAACCCTAACCCTAACCCTAACCCTAACGCATACCTAACCCTAACACTTACCCTAACCCTAACGCAAACCTAACCCTAAACCTAACCCTAACCCTAACCCTAAACCTAACCCTAACCCTAACCTAACCCTAACCCTAACCCTAACCCTAACCTAACCCTAGCCCTAATCCGAACTCTAAACCTAACCCTAACCCTAACCCTAACCCTAACGCAAACCTAACACTAACCCTAACCCTAACCCTAACCCTAACAGAAACCTAACCCTAACCCTAACCCTAAACCTAACCCTAACACTAAGGCAAAGCTAACCCTAAACCTAACCCTAAATCTAACCCTAACGCAAACCTAACCCTAACCCTAACTCGAAAACAAACCTAACCCTAACCCTAAACCTAACCCTAAACCTAATCCTAACCCTAACCCTGACGCAAATCTCACCCTAAACATAACTATAACCCTAACCCTAACCGTAAAGCAAACCTACCCTAACACTAACACTAACCCTAACCCTAACCCTAACCCTAACGGAAACCTAACCCTAACCATAACCCTAACCCTAACACAACCTAAACCTAAACCTAACCCTAATTTGAAAACTAACATTAACACTAACCCTACCCTAACCCTAACCCTAACTCTAACCCTATCCCTAAACCTAACGAAAACCCTAACGCAAACCTAATCCAAACACTAATCCTAACCATATCGCAAACCTAAACCTAACCCTAACCCTAAAAGAAACCTAACCCTAACCCTAAACCTAACCCTAAAACTAATCGTAACCCTAACCCTGACGCAAACCTAACCCTAAACATAACAATAACCCTAACCCTAAACGTTACGCAAACCTAACCATAACACTAACACTAACCCTAACCCTAACCCTAACCGAAACACTAACGCAAACGTATCCCTAACCCTAACCCTAACCCTAACACTAACGCAAACCTAACCCTAACCCTAACCCTATCCCTAACCCTAACGCAAACCTAACCCTAACTCTAACACTAAACCTAACCCTAACCCTATCATAAGCCTAACCCTAACCCTAACCATAACCCTAACCCTAACCCTAATCCTAACCCTAAACCTAAAGCAAGCCTAACACTAACCCTAAACCTAAACTTAACTCTAACCCTAACGCAAACCTAACCCTAACTCTAAATCTAACCCTAACCCGAACCCTAACCTTAACACTAACGCAAAGCTAACCCTAACTCTAACCCTAACCCTAACACTAACGCATACCTAACCCTAACACTTACCCTAACCCTAACGGAAACCTAACCCTAAACCTAACCCTAACCCTAACCCTAAACCTAACCCTAACCCTAACCTAACCCTAACCCTAACCCTAACCTAACCCTAACCCTAACCCTAACCCTAAACCTAACCCTAACCCTAACCCTAACACTAACACAAACCTAACACTAAACCTAACCTTAAACATACCCCTAACCCTAACGCATACCTAACAGTAACCCTAACCCTAACCCTAACCCTAACCCTAACGCTAACCCTAATCCTAACCCTAACCATAACCCTAACCGTAACCTAACCCTAACCCTAACCCTAACCTAACCCTAAACCTAACCTTAACCCTAACCCTAACGCAAACCTAACCCTAACCCTAACCCTAAAACAAACCTAACCCTAACCCTAAATAAAACCCTAAACCTAATCCTAACCCTAACCCTGAGGCAAAGCTAACCCTAACACTAACACTAACCCTAACCCTAACCCTAACCCTAACGGAAACCTAACCCTAACCCTAACCCTAACCCTAACACATCCTAAACCTAAACCTAACCCTAACTCGAAAACTAACATTAACCCTAACCCTCACCTAACCCTAACCCTAACCCTAACCCTAACCCTACCCTAACCCTGACCCTAAACCTAACTCTAACCGTAAAACTAACGAAAACCCTAACGCAAACCTAATCCAAACACTAACCCTAACCCTATCGCAAACCTAAACCTAACCCTAATCCTAACCCTAACCCTAAACCTAACCCTAACCCTAACCTTAACCCTAACCCTAACCCTACCCCTAACCCTAACCCTAACGCAAACCTAAACCTAACCCTAACATCAACACTAACCCTAACCCTAACCCTAAACCTATCCCTAACCCTAACCCTAACGCAAACCTAACCCTAACCCTAACCCTAACCATAATCCTAAGGCAAACCTAACCCTAAACCTAACCCTAACCCTAACTGTAACCATAAACCTAACCCTAATACTTACAGAAACCTAATCCTAACACTAACTCTAACCCTAAACCTAACCCTAACCCTAACGCAAACCTAACCCTAACCCTAACCATAACACTAACGCAAAGCTAACTCTAACCCTAACCCTAACCCTAACGCCTACCTAACCCTAACACTTAACCTAACCCTAAGGCAAACCTAACCCTAAACCTAACCCTAGCCCTAACCTAACCCTAACCCTAACCCTAACCCTAACATAACCCTAACCCTAACCCAAACCCTAACCTAACCCTAACCCTAACCCTAACCCTAACCCTAACCCTAACCCTAATCCTAATGCAAACCTAACCCTAACCCTAACCCTAAAACATACCTAACCCTAACACTAACCCTAAACCTAATCCTAACCCTACACCTTACGGAAACCTAACCCTAACCCTAACCATAACCCTAACCCTAACCATAACGCAAACATAACAATAACCCTAACCCTAACCCTAACCCAAACCCTAACCCTAACCCTAACCATTACCCTAACAGAAACCTAACCCTAACCCTAACCCTAACCCTAAACCTAATGCAAACCTAACACTAACCCTAACCCTAAACCTAACCCTAACCCTAACGCAAACCTAACCCTAATCCTAACCCTAACCCTAACACTAAGGCAAAGCTAACCCTAACCCTAACCCTAAACCTAACCCATACCTAACCCTAACCCTTACCGTAACCCTAACGCAAACCTAACCATAAACCTAACCCTAACCCTAAGCCTAAGCCTAACCCTAACCCGAACCGTAACCTAACCCTAACCCTAACCCTAACCCTAACCTAACCCTAAACCTAACCATAACCCTAACTCTAACCCTAACCCTAACCCTAACCCTAACCCTAACGCAAACCTAACCCTAACCCTAACCCTAAAACAAACCTAACACTAACCCTAAACCTAACCCTAAACCTAATCGTAACCCTACCCATACGCAAAAGTAACCCTAAACATAACCATAACCCTAACCTTAACCGTAACGCAAACCTAATCTAACACTAACACTAACCCTAACCCTAACCCTAACCCAAACAGAAACCAAACCCTAAACCTAACCCTAACCCTAACACAACATAAACTTAAACCTAACCCTAACTCGAAAACTAACATTAACCCTAACCCTAACCTAACCCTAACCCTAACCCTAACGTAAACCTAACTCTAACCCTAACCTTAACCCTAACCCTAACCCTAACACTAACGCAAAGCAAACCCTAACCCTAACCCTAACCCTAACCCTAACCCTAACGCATACCTAACCCTAACACTTACCCTAACCCTAAGGAAAACCTAACCCTAAACCTAACCCTAACCCTAACCCTAACCCTAACCCTAACCCTAACCTAACCCTAACCCTAACCCTAACCCTAACCCTAACCTAAACCTAACCCTAACCCTAACCCTAACCCTAACCCTAACCCTAACGCAAACCTAACCCTAACCATAACCCTAAAACAAACCTAATCCTAACAATAACCCTAAACCTAATCCTAACCCTAACCCTTACGCAAACATAACCCTAACCGTAACCATAACCCTAACCATAACCATAACGCAAACATAACAATAACCCTAACCCTAACACTAACCCTAACCCTAACCCTAACCCTAACCCTAACCCTAACAGAAACCTAACCCTAACCCTAACCCTAAACCTAACCCTAACACTAAGGCAAAGCTAACCCTAAACCTAACCCTAAACCTAACCCTAACGCAAAACTAACCCTAACCCTAACTCGAAACAAACCTAACCCTAACCCTAAACCTAACCCTAAACCAATTCCTAACCCTAACCCTGACGCAAACCTCACCCTAAACATAACCATAACCCTAACCCTAACCGTAACGCAAACCTAAACATAACACTAACCCTAACCCTAACCCTAACCCTAACGGAAACCTAACCCTAACCCTAACCCTAACCCTAACACAACCTAAACCTAAACCTAACACTAATTTGAAAACTAACATTAACACTAACCCTACCCTAACCCTAACCCGAACCCTAACCTTAACCCTAAACTTAACGAAAACCCTAACGCAAACCTAATCCAAACACTAATCCTAACCCTATCGCAAACCTAACCCTAACCCTAACCCTAAAACAAACCTAACCCTAACCCTAACCCTAACCCTAACGCAAACCTAACACTATCCCTAACCCTAAACCTAACCCTAACCCTAATGCAAACCTAACCCTAACCCTAACCCTAACCCTAACCCTAACCCTAACCCTAACGCTAACCCTAACCCTAACCCTAACCCTAACCCTAACCGTAACCTAACCCTAACCCTAACCCTAACCTAACCCTAAACCTAACCCTAACCCTAACCCTAACGCAAAACTAACCCTAACCCTAATCCTAAAACAAACCTAACCCTAACCCTAAACCTAACCCTAAACCTAATCATAACCCTAACCCTGACGCAAAGCTAACCCTAACACTAACACTAACCCTAACCCTAACCCTAACCCTAACGGAAACCTAACCCTAAACCTAACCCTAACCCTAACACAACATAAACTTAAACCTAACCCTAACTCGAAAACTAACATTAACCCTAACCCTAACCTAACCCTAACCCTAACCCTACGTAAAACTAAATCTAACCCTAACCTTAACCCTAATCCTAACCCTAACACTAATGCAAAGCTAACCCTAACCCTAACCCTAATCCTAACCCTAACGCATACCTAACCCTAACACTTACCCTAACCCTAAGGCAAACCTAACCCTAAACCTAACCCTAACCCTAACCCTAACCCTAAACCTAACCCTAACTTAACCCTAACCCTAACTCTAACCCTAACCCTAACCTAACCCTAACCGTAACCCTAACCGTAACCCTAACCCTAACCCTAACGCAAACCTAACCCTAACCCAAACCTAAAACAAACCTAACCCTAACAATAACCCTAAACCTAATCCTAACCCTAACCCTTACGCAAACATAACCCTAACCCTAACCATAACCCTAACCATACCCATAACGCAAACATAACAATAAACCTAACTCTAACACTAACACTAACCCTAACCCTAACCCTAACCCTAACCCAACCCTAACAGAAACCTAACTCTAACCCTAACCCTAAAACTAACCCTAACACTAAGGCAAAGCTAACCCTAAACCTAACCCTAAACCTCACCATAAACCTAATCCTAACCCTAACCCTGACGCAAACCTCACCCTAAACATAACCATAAACCTAACCCTAACCGTAACGCAAACCTAACCCTAACACTAACACTAACCCTAACCCTAACTCTAACCCTAACGGAAACCTAACCCTAACCCTAATCCTAAATTTAACACAACCTAAACATAAACCTAACCTTAATTTGAAAACTAACATTAACACTAACCCTACCCTAACCCTAACCCTAACCTTAACCCTAACCCTAAACCTAACGAAAACCCTAACGCAAACCTAATACAAACACTAACCTAACCCTATCGCAAACCTAACCCTAACCCTAACCCTAAAACAAACCTAACCCTAACCCTAAACCTAACCCTAAACCTAATCCTAACCCTAACCCTGACGCAAACCTAACCCTAAACATAACCATAACCCTAACCCTAACCGTAACGCAAACCTAACCATAACACTAACACTACCCCTAACCCTAACCCTAACCCTAACGGAAACCTAACCCTAACCCTAACCCTAAACCTAACACAACCTAAACCTAAACCTAACCCTAACTCGAAAACTAACACTAACCCTAACCCTAACCTAACCCTAACCCTAACCCTAACCCTAACCCTACCCTAACCCTAACCCTAACTCTAAACCTAACGATAACCCTAACGCAAACCTAACCCAAACACTAACCCTAACCCTATCGCAAACCTAACCCTAACCCTAACCCTAACCATAACCCTAACCCTAAACCTAACCCTAACCCTAAACTTAACCCTAAACTTAACCCTAACCCTAACTCTAACTCTAACGCAAACCTAACCCTAACCCTAACATTAACCCTAACCCTAATCCTAACCCTAAACCTAACCCTAACCCAAACCCTAACGCAAACCTAACCCAACCCTAACACTAACCCTAACCCTAACGCAAACCTAACCCTAACTCTAACCCTAAACATAACCCTAACCCTAACAGAAACCTAACCCTAACCCTAACCCTAACCCTAACCCTAAACCTAACGCAAACCTAACACTAACCCTAAACCTAAACCTAACCCTAAAAAAAACGCAAACATAACCCTAATTCTAAACGTAACCCTAAACCGAACCCTAACCCTAACACTAACGCAAAGCTAACCCTAACCCTAACCCTAACCCTAACCCTAACGCATACCTAACCCTAACACTTACCCTAACCCTAACGCAAACCTAACCCTAAACCTAACCCTAACCCTAACCCTAAACCTAACCCTAACCCTAACCTAACCCTAACCCTAACCCTAACCTAACCCTAACCCTAATCCGAACTCTAAACCTAACCCTAACCCTAACCCTAACTTAACGCAAACCTAACACTAACCCTAACCCTAACCCTAACCCTAACAGAAACCTAACCCTAACCCTAAACCTAACAATAACACTAAGGCAAAGCTAACCCTAAACCTAACCCTAAATCTAACCCTAACGCAAACCTAACCCTAACCCTAACTCGAAAACAAACCTAACCCTAACCCTAAACCTAACCCTAAACCTAATCCTAACCCTAACCCTGACGCAAATCTCACCCTAAACATAACTATAACCCTAACCGTAACCGTAACACAAACCTAACCCTAACACTAACACTAACCCTAACCCTAACCCTAACCCTAAGGGAAACCTAACCCTAACCCTAACCCTAACCCTAACACAACCTAAACCTAAACCTAACCCTAATTTGAAAACTAACATTAACACTAACCCTACCCTAACCCTAACCCTAACCCTAACCCTAACCCTAAACCTAACGAAAACCCTAACGCAAACCTAATCCAAACACTAATCCTAACCCTATCGCAAACCTAAACCTAACCCTAACCCTAAAACAAACCTAACCCTAACCCTAAACCTAACCCTAAAACAAATCGTAACCCTAACCCTGACGCAAACCTAACCCTAAACATAACAATAACCCTAACCCTAACCGTAACGCAAACCTAACCATAACACTAACACTAACCCTAACCCTAACCCTAACCCAAACCCTAACGCAAACGTAACCCTAACCCTAACCCTACCCCTAACCCTAACGCAAACCTAACCCTAACCCTAACCCTAACCCTAACCCTAACGCAAACCTAACCCTAACTCTAACCCTAAACCTAACCCTAACCCTAACAGAAGCCTAACCCTAACCCTAACCATAACCCTAACCCTAACCCTAACCCTAAACCTAACGCAAGCCTAACACTAACCATAAACCTAAACTTAACCCTAACCCTAACGCAAACCTAACCCTAACTCTAAACCTAACCCTAACCCGAACCCTAACCCTAACACTAACGCAAAGCTAACCCTAACCCTAACCCTAACCCTAACGCATACTTAACCCTAACACTTACCCTAACCCTAACGCAAACCTAACCCTAAACCTAACCCTAACCCTAAACCTAACCCTAACCCTAACCTAACCCTAACCCTAACCCTAACCTAACCCTAACCCTAACCCTAACCCTAAACCTAACCCTAACCCTAACCCTAACCCTAACGCAAAACTAACACTAAACCTAACCTTCAACCTAACCCTAACCCTAACGCATACCTTACCCTAACCCTAACCCTAACCCTAACCCTAACCCTAACGCTAACCCTAACCCTAACCCTAACCCTAACCCTAACCGTAACCTAACCCCAACCCTAACCCTAACCTAACCCTAAACCTACCCCTAACCCTAACCCTAACGCAAAACTAACCCTAACCCTAACCCTAAAACAAACCTAACCCTAACCCTAAATAAAACCCTAAACCTAATCCTAACCCTAACCCTGAGGCAAAGCTAACCCTAACACTAACACTAACCCTAACCCTAACCCTAACCCTAACGGAAACCTAACCCTATCCCTAACCCTAACCCTAACACATCCTAAACCTAAACCTAACCCTAGCTCGAAAACTAACATTAACCCTAACCCTCACCTAACCCTAACCCTAACCCTAACCCTACCCTAACCCTAACCCTAAACCTAACTCTAACCCTAAAACTAACGAAAAACCTAACGCAGACCTAATCCAAACACTAACCCTAACCCTATCGCAAACCTAAACCTAAACCTAATCCTAACCCTAACCCTAAACCTAACCCTAACCCTAACCTTAACCCTAACCCTAACCCTACCCCTAACCCTAACCCTAACGAAATCCTAACCCTAACACTAACATCAACACTAACCCTAACCCTAACCCTAAACCTATCCCTAACCCTAACCCTAACACAAACCTAACCCTAACCCTAACCCTAACCATAACCCTAAGGCAAACCTAACCCTAAACCTAACCCTAACCCTAACCGTAACCATAAACCTAACCCTAATACTTACAGAAACCTAATCCTAACACTAACTCTAACCCTAAACCTAACCCTAACCCTAACGCAAACCTAACCCTAACCCTAACCATAACACTAACGCAAAGCTAACTCTAACCCTAACCCTAACCCTAACGCCTACCTAACCCTAACACTTAACCTAACCCTAAGGCAAACCTAACCCTAAACCTAACCCTAGCCCTAACCTAACCCTAACCCTAACCCTAACCCTAACCCTAACCTAATCCTAACCCTAAACCAAACCCTAACCTAACCCTAACCCTAACCCTAACCCTAACCCTAATCCTAATGCAAACCTAACCCTAACCCTAACCCTAAAACATACCTAACCCTAACACTAACCCTAAACCTAATCCTAACCCTAACCCTTACGGAAACCTAACCCTAACCCTAACCATAACCCTAACCCTAACCATAACGCAAACATAACAATAACCCTAACCCTAACCCTAACCCAAACCCTAACCCTAACCCTAACCATTACCCTAACAGAAACCTAACCCTAACCCTAACGCTAACCCTAAACCTAATGCAAACCTAACACTAACCCTAACCCTAAACCTAACCCTAACCCTAACGCAAACCTAACCCTAACCCTAACCCTAACCCTAACACTAAGGCAAAGCTAACCCTAACCCTAACCCTAAACCTAACCCATACCTAACCCTAACCCTTACTGTAACCCTAACGCAAACCTAACCATAAACCTAACCCTAACCCTAAGCCTAAGCCTAACCCTAACCCTAACCGTAACCTAACCCTAACCCTAACCCTAACCTAACCCTAAACCTAACCATAAACCTAACCCTAACCCTAACCCTAACCCTAACCCTAACGCAATCCTAACCCTAACCCTAACCCTAAAACAAACCTAACCCTAACACTAAACCTAACCCTAAACCTAATCGTAACCCTACCCTGACGCAAAACTAACCCTAAACATAACCATAACCCTAACCTTAACCGTAACGCAAACCTAACCTAACACTAACACTAACCCTAAACCTAACCCTAACCCTAACGGAAACCAAACCCTAAACCTAACCCTAACCCTAACACAACATAAACTTAAACCTAACCCTAACTCGAAAACTAACATTAACCCTAACCCTAACCTAACCCTAACCCTAACCCTAACATAAACCTAACTCTAACCCTAACCTTAACCCTAACCCTAACCCTAACACTAACGCAAAGCTAACCCTAACCCTAACCCTAACCCTAACCCTAACCCTAACGCATACCTAACCCTAACACTTACCCTAACCCTAAGGAAAACCTAACCCTAAACCTAACCCTAACCCTAACCCTAACCCTAACCCTAACCCTAACCTAACCCTAACCCTAACCCTAACCCTAACCCTAACCTAACCCTAACCCTAACCCTAACCCTAACCCTAACCCTAACCCTAACGCAAACCTAACCCTAACCCTAACCCTAAAACAAACCTAATCCTAACAATAACCCTAAACCTAATCCTAACCCTAACCCTTACGCAAACATAACTCTAACCCTAGCCATAACCCTAACCATAACCATAACGCAAACATAACAATAACCCTAACCCTAACACTAACCCTAACCCTAACCCTAACCCTAACACTAAGGAAAAGCTAACCCTAAACCTAACCCTAAACCTAACCCTAACGCAAAACTAACCCTAACCCTAACTCGAAACAAACCTAACCCTAACCCTAAACCTAACCCTAAACCAAATCCTAACCCTAACCCTGACGCAAACCTCACCCTAAACATAACCATAACCCTAACACTAACCGTAACGCAAACCTAAACCTAACACTAACCCTAACTCTAACCCTAACCCTAACGGAAACCTAACCCTAACCCTAACCCTAACCATAACACAACCTAAACCTAAACCTAACCCTAATTTGAAAACTAACATTAACACTAACCCTACCCTAACCCTAACCCTAACCCTAACCTTAACCCTAAACCTAACGAAAACCCTAACGCAAACCTAATCCAAACACTAATCCTAACCCTATCGCAAACCTAACCCTAACCCTAACCCTAAAACAAACCTAACCCTAACCCTAAACCTAACCCTAAACCTAATCGTAACCCTAACCCTGACGCAAACCTAACCCTAAACATAACCATAACCCTAACCTTAACCGTATCGCAAACCTAACCATAACACTAACACTAACCCTAACCCTAACCCTAACCCAAACCCTAACGCAAACCTAACCCTAACACTAACCCTAACCCTAACCCTAACGCAAACCTAACCCTAACCCTAACCCTAACCCTAACCCTAACGCAAACCTAACCCTAACTCTAACCCTAAACCTAACCCTAACCCTAACAGAAACCTAACCCTAACCCTAACCCTAACCCTAACCCTAACCCTAACCCTAAACCTAACGCAAACCTAACACTAACCCTAAACCTAAACCTAACCCTACCCTAACGCAAAACTAACCCTAACTCTAAACCTAACCCTAACCCGAACCCTAACCCTAACACTAACGCAAAGCTAACCCTAACCCTAACCCTAACCCTAACGCATACCTAACCCTAACACTTACCCTAACCCTAACGCAAACCTAACCCTAAACCTAACCCTAACCCTAACCCTAAACCTAACCCTAACCCTAACCTAACCCTAACCCTAACCCTAACCTAACCCTAACCCTAACCCTAACCCTAAACCTAACCCTAACCCTAACCCTAACCCTAACGCAAACCTAACACTAACCCTAACCCTAAACCTAACCCTAACCCTAACGCAAACCTAACCCTAACCCTAACCCTAACCCTAACCCTAACCCTAACGCTAAGCCTAACCCTAACCCTAACCCTAACCCTAACCCTAACCGTAACCTAACCCTAACCCTAACCCTAACCTAACCCTAAACCTAACCCAAACCCTAACCCTAACGCAAAACTAACCCTAACCCTAACCCTAAAACAAACCTAACCCTAACCCTAAACCTAACCCTAAACCTAAACCTAACCCTAACCCGAAAACTAACATTAACCCTAACCCTCACCTAACCCTAACCCTAACCCTAACCCTAACCCTACCCTAACCCTAACCCTAAACCTAACTCTAACCCTAAACCTAACGAAAACCCTAACGCAAACCTAATCCAAACACTAACCCTAACCCTATCGCAAACCTAAACCTAACCCTAACCCTAACCCT
>NC_142516.1:86622500-86640000 GCF_057876585.1 Rhinolophus sinicus
ACAACCTAAACCTTAACCTAACCCTAACTCGAAAACATAACACTAACCCTAACCCTAAACTATCCCTAACCCTAACCCTAACCCTAACCCTACCCTAACCCTAACCCTAAACCTAACTCTAACCCTAAACCTAACGAAAACCCTAACGCAAACCTAATCCAAACACTAACCCTAACCCTATCGCAAACGTAAACCTAACCCTAACCCTAACCCTAACCCTAAACCTAAACCTAACCCTAACCTTAACCCTAACCCTAACCCTAACCCTAACCCTAACCCTAACCCTAACGCAAACCTAACCCTAACCCTAACATCAACCCTAACCCTAACCCTAACCCTAAACCTAACCCTAACCCTAACCCTAACGCAAACCTAACCCTAACCCTAACCATAACCCTAACGCAAACCTAACCCAAAACCTAACCCTAACCCTAACCGTAACCATAAACCTAACACTAACACTTACAGAAACCTAATCCTAACCCTAACCCTAACCCAAAACCTAACCCTAACGCAAACCTAACACTAACTCTAACCCTAAACCTAACCCTAACCCTAACACAAACCTAACCCTAACCCTAACCCTAACACTAACGCAAAGCTAACCCTAACCCTAACCCTAACCCTAACCCTAACGCATACCTAACCCTAACACTTAATCTAACCTTAAGGCAAACTTAACACTAAACCTAACCCTAGCCCTAACCTAACCCTAACCCTAACCCTAACCCTAACACTAACCTAACCCTAACCCTAACCCAAACCCTAACCTAACCCTAACCCTAACCCTTACCCTAACCCTAACCCTAATCCTAATGCAAACCTAACCCTAACCCTAACCCTAAAACATATCTAACCCTAACACTAACCCTAAACCTAATCCTAACCCTAACCCTTACGGAAACCTAACCCTAACCCTAACCATAAACATAACCCTAACCATAACGCAAACATAACAATAACCCTAACCCTAACCCTAATCCAAACCCTAACCCTAACCCTAACCATAACCCTAACAGAAACCTAACCCTAACCCTAACCCTAAACCTAAACCAAATGCAAACCTAACACTAACCATAACCCTAAACCTAACCCTAACACTAACGCAAAACTAACCCTAACCCTAACCCTAACCCTAACACTAAGGCAAAGCTAACCCTAACCCTAACCCTAAACCTAACGCATATCTAACCCTAACCCTTACCGTAACCCTAACGCAAACCTAACCATAAACCTAACCCTAACCCTAAGCCTAAGCCAAACCCTAACCCTAACCATAACCTAACCCTAACCCTAACCCTAACCCTAACCTAACCCTAAAACTAAACATAACCCTAACCCTAACCCTAACCCTAACCCTAACGCAAACCTAACCCTAACCCTAACGCTAAAACAATCCTAACCCTAACCCTAAACCTAACCCTAAACCTAATCGTAACCCTACCCTGACGCAAACCTAACCCTAAACATAACCATAATCCTAACCTTAACCGTAAC
The DNA here is from genome assembly GCF_057876585.1 of Rhinolophus sinicus. Classification (NCBI taxonomy): domain Eukaryota; kingdom Metazoa; phylum Chordata; class Mammalia; order Chiroptera; family Rhinolophidae; genus Rhinolophus; species Rhinolophus sinicus. Next base: position 86,623,998 of record NC_142516.1, read on the forward strand.
GCAAACCTAACCCTAACACTAACACTAACCCTAACCCTAACCCTAACCCTAACCCTAACGGAAACCAAACCCTAAACCTAACCCTAACCCTAACACAACCTAAACCTAAACCTAACCCTAACTCGAAAACTAACATTAACCCCACCCCTAACCTAACCCTAAACCTAACCCTAACGTAAACCTAACTCTAACCCTAACCTTAACCCTAACCCTAACCCTAACACTAACGCAAAGCTAACCATAACCCTAACCCTAATCCTAACCCTAACGCATACCTAACCCTAACACTTACCCTAACCCTTAGGCAAACCTAACCCTAAACCTAACCCTAACCCTAACCCTAACCCTAACCCTAACCTAACCCTAACCCTAACCCTAACCCTTACCCTAACCTAACCCTAACCCTAACACTAACCCTAACCCTAACCCTAACCCTAACCCTAACGCAAACCTAACCCTAACCCTAACACTAAAACAAACCTAACCCTAACAATAACCCTAAACCTAATCCTAACCCTAACCCTTACGCAAACATAACCCTAACCCTAACCATAACCCTAACCATAACCATAACGCAAACATAACAATAACCCTAACCCTAACACTAACCCTAACCCTAACCCTAACCCTAACCCTAACCCTAACAGAAACCTAACTCTAACCCTAATCCTAAAACTAACCCTAACACTAAGGCAAAGCTAACCCTAAACCTAACCCTAACCTAACCCTAACCCTAACTCCAAACAAACCTAACCCTAACCCTAAACCTAACCCTAAACCTAATCCTAACCCTAACCCTGACGCAAACCTCACCCTAAACATAACCATAACCCTAACCCTAACCGTAACGAAAACCTAACCCTAACACTAACACTAACCCTAACCCTAACCCTAACCCTAACCCTAACGGAAACCTAACCCTAACCCTAACCCTAACCTTAACACAACCTAAACCTAAACCTAACCCTAATTTGAAAACTAACATTAACACTAACCCTACCCTAACCCTAACCCTAACCTTAATCCTAACCCTAAACCTAACGAAAACCCTAACGCAAACCTAATCCAAACACTAATCCTAACCCTATCGCAAACCTAACCCTAACCCTAACCCTAAAACAAACCTAACCCTAACCCTAAACCTAACCCTAAACCTAATCGTAACCCTAACCCTGACGCAAACCTAACCCTAAACATAACCATAACCCTAACCCTAACCGTAACGCAAACCTAACCATAACACTAACACTAACGCTAACCCTAACCCTAACCCTAACGGAAACCAAACCCTAACCCTAACCCTAAACCTAACACAACCTAAACCTAAACCTATCCCTAACTCGAAAACTAACACTAACCCTAACCCTAACCTATCCCTAACCCTAAACCTAACCCTAACCCTACCCTAACCCTAACCCTAACTCTAAACCTAACGATAACCCTAACGCAAACCTAACCCAAACACTAACCCTAACCCTATCGCAAACCTAACCCTAACCCTAACCCTAACCATAACCCTAACCCTAAACCTAACCCTAACACTAACCCTAACGCATACCTAACCCTAACACTTAATCTAACCCTAAGGCAAACCTAACCCTAAACATAACCCTAGCCCTAACCTAACCCTAACCCTAACCCTAACCCTAACCCTAACCTAACCCTAACCCTAATCCAAACCCTAACCTAACCCTAACCCTAACCCTAACCCTAACCCTAACCCTAATCCTAATGCAAACCTAACGCTAACCCTAACCCTAAAACATATCTAACCCTAACACTAACCCTAAACATAATCCTACCCTAACCCTTACGGAAACCTAACCCTAACCCTAACCATAACCCTAACCCTAACCATAACGCAAACATAACAATAACCCTAACCCTAACACTAACCCAAACCCTAACCCTAACCCTAACCATAACCCTAACAGAAACCTAACCCTAACCCTAACCCTAAACCTAAACCAAATGCAAACCTAACACTAACCATAACCCTAAACCTAACCCTAACCCTAACGCAAAACGAACCCTAACCCTAACCCTAACCCTAACACTAAGGCAAAGCTAACCCTAACCCTAACCCTAAACCTAACGCATACCTAACCCTAACCCTTACCGTAACCCTAACGCAAACCTACCCATAAACCTAACCCTAACCCTAAGCCTAAACCTAAACCTAACCCTAACCATAACCTAACCCTAACCCTAACCCTAACACTAACCCTAACCTAACCCTAAAACTAAACATAACCCTAACCCTAACCCTAACCCTAACCCTAACGCAAACCTAATCCTAACCATAACCCTAAAACAAACCTAACCCTAACCGTAAACCTAACCCTAAACATAAACATAACCCTAACGTTAACCGTAACGCAAACCTAACCCTAACACTAACACTAACCCTAACCCTAACCCTAACCCTAACGGAAACCAAACCCTAAACCTAACCCTAACCCTAACACAACCTAAACCTAAACCTAACCCTAATTCGAAAACTAACATTAACCCCACCCCTAACCTAACCCTAACCCTAACCCTAACGTAAACCTAACTCTAACCCTAACCTTAACCCTAACCCTAACCCTAACACTAACGCAAAGCTAACCCTAACCCTAACCTAATCCTAACCCTAACGCACACCTAACCCTAACACTTACCCTAACCCTAAGGCAAACCTAACCCTAAACCTAACCCTAACCCTAACCTAACCCTAACCCTAACCCTAACCTAACCCTAACCCTAACCCTAACGCAAACCTAACCCTAACCCTAACCCTAAAACAAACCTAACCCTAACAATAACCCTAAACCTAATCCTAACCCTAACCCTTACGCAAACATAACCCTAACCCTAACCATAACCCTAACCATAACCATAACGCAAACATAACAATAACCCTAACCCTAACACTAACCCTAACCCTAACCCTAACCCTAACCCTAAACCTAACCCTAACAGAAACCTAACTCTAACCCTAACCCTAAAACTAACCCTAACACTAAGGCAAAGCTAACCCTAAACCTAACCATAAACTAACCCTAACCCTAACTCCAAACAAACCTAACCCTAAATCTAATCCTAACCCTAACCCTAAAACAAACCTAACCCTATCCCTAAACCTAACCCTAAACCTAATCGTAACCATAACCCTGACGCAAACTTAACCCTAAACATAACCATAACCCTAACCCTTACCGTAACGCAAACCTAACCATAACACTAACACTAACCCTAACCCTAACCCTAACCCTAACGGAAACCAAACCCTAACCCTAACCCTAAACCTAACACAACCTAAACCTAAACCTAACCCTAACTCGAAAACTAACACTAACCCTAACCCTAACCTATCCCTAACCCTAACCCTTACCATAACCCTACCCTAACCCTAACCCTAACTCTAAACCTAACGATAACCCTAACGCAAACCTAACCCAAACACTAACCCTAACCCTATCGCAAACCTAACCCTAACCCTAACCCTAACCATAACCCTAATCCTAAACCTAACCCTAACCCTAACCCTAACCCTAAACCTAACCCTAACCCAAATCCTAACGCAAACCTAACCCTAACCCTAACCCTAACCCTAACCCTAACGCAAACCTAACCCTAACTCTAACCCTCAACCTAACCCTAACCCTAACAGAAACCTAACCCTAACCCTAACCCTAACCCTAACCCTAACCCTAAACCTAACACAAACCTAACACTAACCCTAAACCTAAACCTAACCCTAAACCTAACGCAAACATAACCCTAACTCTAAACCTAACCCTAAACCTAACCCTAACACTAACATCAACACTAACCCTAACCCTAACCCTAAACCTATACCTAACCCTAACCCTAACGCAAACCTAACCCTAACCATAACCCTAACCATAACCCTAACGCAAACCTAACCCTAAACCTAACCCTAACCCTAACCGTAACCATAAACCTAACCCTAATACTTACAGAAACCTAATCCTAACACTAACTCTAACCCTAAACCTAACCCTAATCCTAACGCAAACCTAACCCTAACCCTAACCATAACACTAACGCAAAGCTAATTCTAACCCTAACCCTAACCCTAACGCCTACCTAACCCTAACACTTAACCTAACCCTAAGGCAAACCTAACCCTAAACCTAACCCTAGCAATAACCTAACCCTAACCCTAACAATAACCCTAACCCTAACCTAACCCTAACCCTAACTCAAACCCTAACCTAACCCTAACCCTAACCCTAACCCTTACCCTAATCCTAATGCAAACCTAAACCTAACCCTAACCCTAAAACATACCTAACCCTAACACTAACCCTAAACCTAATCCTAACCCTAACCCTTACGGAAACGTAACCCTAACCCTAACCATAACCCTAACCCTAACCATAACGCAGACATAACAATAACCCTAACCCTAACCCTAACCCTAACCCTAACAGAAACCTAACCCTAACCCTAACCCTAAACCTAATGCAAACCTAACACTAACCCTAACCCTAAACCTAACCCTAACCCTAACGCAAACCTAACCCTAACCCTGACCCTAACCCTAACACTAAGGCAAAGCTAACCCTAAACCTAACTCTAACCTAACCCTATCGCATACCTAACCCTAACCCTAACTCCAAACAAACCTAACCCTAACCCTAAACCTAACCCTAAACCTAATCCTAACCCTAACCCTGACGCAAACCTCACCCTAAACATAACCATAACCCTAACCCTAACCGTAACGCAAACCTAACCCTAACACTAACACTAACCCTAACCCTAACCCTAACCCTAACGGAAACCTAACCCTAACCCTAACCCTAACCTTAACACAACCTAAACCTAAACCTAACCCTAATTTGAAAACTAACATTAACACTAACCCTACCCTAACCCTAACCCTAACCTTAACCCTAACCCTAAACCTAACGAAAACCCTAACGCAAACCTAATCCAAACACTAATCCTAACCCTATCGCAAACCTAACCCCAACCCTAACCCTAAAACAAACCTAACCCTAACCCTAAAACTAACCCTAAACCTAATCGTAACCCTAACCCTGACGCAAACCTAACCCTAAACATAACCATAACCCTAACCCTAACCGTAACGCAAACCTAACCATAACACTAACACTAACCCTAACCCTAACCCTAACCCTAACGGAAACCTAACCCTAACCCTAACCCTAAACCTAACACAACCTAAACCTAAACCTAACCCTAACTCGAAAACTAACACTAACCCTAACCCTAACCTATCCCTAACCCAAACCCTAACCCTAACCCTACCCTAACCCTAACCCTAACTCTAAACCTAACGATAACCCTAACGCAAACCTAACCCAAACACTAACCCTAACCCTATCGCAAAACTAACCCTAACCCTAACCCTAACCATAACATTAACCCTAAACCTAACCCTAACCCTAAACTTAACCCTAAACTTAACCCTAACCCTAACTCTAACTCTAACGCAAACCTAACCCTAACCCTAACATTAACCCTAACCCTAACCCTAACCCTAAACCTATCCCTAACCGAAACCCTAACGCAAACCTAACCCTAACCCTAACCCTAACCCTAACCCTAACGCAAACCTAACCTTAACTCTAACCCTAAACCTAACCCTAACCCTAACAGAAACCTAACCCTAACCCTAACCCTAACCCTAACCCTAACCCAAAACCTAACGCAAACCTAACACTAACCCTAAACCTAAACCTAACCCTAAACCTAACGCAAACATAACCCTAACTCTAAACCTAACCCTAAACCGAACCCTAACCCTAACACTAACGCAAAGCTAACCTAACCCTAACCCTAACCCTAACCCTAACGCATACCTAACCCTAACACTTACCCTAACCCTAACGCAAACCTAACCCTAAACCTAACCCTAACCCTAACCCTAAACCTAACCCTAACCCTAACCTAACCCTAACCCTAACCCTAACCCTAACCTAACCCTAACCCTAATCCGAACTCTAAACCTAACCCTAACCCTAACCCTAACCCTAACGCAAACCTAACACTAACCCTAACCCTAACCCTTACCCTATCAGAAACCTAATCCTAACCCTAACCCTGACGCAAATCTCACCCTAAACATAACTATAACCCTAACCCTAACCGTAAAGCAAACCTACCCTAACACTAACACTAACCCTAACCCTAACACTAACCCTAACGGAAACCTAACCCTAACCATAACCCTAACCCTAACACAACCTAAACCTAAACCTAACCCTAATTTGAAAACTAACATTAACACTAACCCTACCCTAACCCTAACCCTAACTCTAACCCTATCCCTAAACCTAACGAAAACCCTAACGCAAACCTAATCCAAACACTAATCCTAACCATATCGCAAACCTAAACCTAACCCTAACCCTAAAAGAAACCTAACCCTAACCCTAAACCTAACCCTAAAACTAATCGTAACCCTAACCCTGACGCAAACCTAACCCTAAACATAACAATAACCCTAACCCTAACCGTTACGCAAACCTAACCATAACACTAACACTAACCATAACCCTAACCCTAACCGAAACACTAACGCAAACGTATCCCTAACCCTAACCCTAACCCTAACACTAACGCAAACCTAACCCTAACCCTAACCCTATCCCTAACCCTAACGCAAACCTAACCCTAACTCTAACACTAAACCTAACCCTAACCCTATCATAAGCCTAACCCTAACCCTAACCATAACCCTAACCCTAACCCTAATCCTAACCCTAAACCTAAAGCAAGCCTAACACTAACACTAAACCTAAACTTAACTCTAACCCTAACGCAAACCTAACCCTAACTCTAAATCTAACCCTAACACGAACCCTAACCTTAACACTAACGCAAAGCTAACCCTAACTCTAACCCTAACCCTAACCCTAACGCATACCTAACCCTAACACTTACCCTAACCCTAACGGAAACCTAACCCTAAACCTAACCCTAACCCTAACCCTAAACCTAACCCTAACCCTAACCTAACCCTAACCCTAACCCTAACCTAACCCTAACCCTAACCCTAACCCTAAACCTAACCCTAACCCTAACCCTAACACTAACACAAACCTAACACTAAACCTAACCTTAAACCTACCCCTAACCCTAACGCATACCTAACCCTAACCCTAACCCTAACCCTAACCCTAACCCTAACCCTAACGCTAACCCTAATCCTAACCCTAACCATAACCCTAACCGTAACCTAACCCTAACCCTAACCCTAACCTATCCCTAAACCTAACCTTAACCCTAACCCTAACGCAAACCTAATCCTAACCCTAACCCTGAGGCAAAGCTAACCCTAACACTAACACTAACCCTAACCCTAACCCTAACCCTAACGGAAACCTAACCCTAACCCTAACCCTAACCCTAACACATCCTAAACCTAAACCTAACCCTAACTCGAAAACTAACATTAACCCTAACCGTCACCTAACCCTAACCCTAACCCTAACCCTAACCCTACCCTAACCCTGACCCTAAACCTAACTCTAACCCTAAAACTAACGAAAACCCTAACGCAAACCTAATCCAAACACTAACCCTAACCCTATCGCAAACCTAAACCTAACCCTAATCCTAACCCTAACCCTAAACCTAAACCTAACCCTAACCTTAACCCTAACCCTAACCCTACCCCTAACCCTAACCCTAACGCAAACCTAAACCTAACCCTAACATCAACACTAACCCTAACCCTAACCCTAAACCTATCCCTAACCCTAACCCTAACGCAAACCTAACCCTAACCCTAACCCTAACCATAATCCTAAGGCAAACCTAACCCTAAACCTAACCCGAACCCTAACTGTAACCATAAACCTAACCCTAATACTTACAGAAACCTAATCCTAACACTAACTCTAACCCTAAACCTAACCCTAACCCTAACGCAAACCTAACCCTAACCCTAACCATAACACTAACGCAAAGCTAACTCTAACCCTAACCCTAACCCTAACGCCTACCTAACCCTAACACTTAACCTAACCCTAAGGCAAACCTAACCCTAAACCTAACCCTAGCCCTAACCTAACCCTAACCCTAACCCTAACCCTAACCCTAACCTAACCCTAACCCTAACCCAAACCCTAACCTAACCCTAACCCTAACCCTAACCCTAACCCTAACCCTAATCCTAATGCAAACCTAACCCTAACCCTAACCCTAAAACATACCTAACCCTAACACTAACCCTAAACCTAATCCTAACCCTAACCCTTACGGAAACCTAACCCTAACCCTAACCATAACCCTAACCCTAACCATAACGCAAACATAACAATAACCCTAACCCTAACCCTAACCCAAACCCTAACCCTAACCCTAACCATTACCCTAACAGAAACCTAACCCTAACCCTAACCCTAACCCTAAACCTAATGCAAACCTAACACTAACCCTAACCCTAAACCTAACCCTAACCTTAACGCAAACCTAACCCTAATCCTAACCCTAACCCTAACACTAAGGCAAAGCTAACCCTAACCCTAACCCTAAACCTAACCCATACCTAACCCTAACCCTTACCGTAACCCTAACGCAAACCTAACCATAAACCTAACCCTAACCCTAAGCCTAAGCCTAACCCTAACCCTAACCGTAACCTAACCCTAACCCTAACCCTAACCCTAACCTAACCCTAAACCTAACCATAACCCTAACTCTAACCCTAACCCTAACCCTAACCCTAACGCAAACCTAACCCTAACCCTAACCCTAAAACAAACCTAACACTAACCCTAAACCTAACCCTAAACCTAATCGTAACCCTACCCATACGCAAAAGTAACCCTAAACATAACCATAACCCTAACCTTAACCGTAACGCAAACCTAATCTAACACTAACACTAACCCTAACCCTAACCCTAACCCAAACAGAAACCAAACCCTAAACCTAACCCTAACCCTAACACAACATAAACTTAAACCTAACCCTAACTCGAAAACTAACATTAACCCTAACCCTAACCTAACCCTAACCCTAACCCTAACGTAAACCTAACTCTAACCCTAACCTTAACCCTAACCCTAACCCTAACACTAACGCAAAGCAAACCCTAACCCTAACCCTACCCCTAACCCTAACCCTAACGCATACCTAACCGTAACACTTACCCTAACCCTAAGGAAAACCTAACCCTAAACCTAACCCTAACCCTAACCCTAACCCTAACCCTAACCCTAACCCTAACCTAACCCTAACCCTAACCCTAACCCTAACCCTAACCTAAACCTAACCCTAACCCTAACCCTAACCCTAACCATAACCCTAACGCAAACCTAACCCTAACCCTAACCCTAAAACAAACCTAATCCTAACAATAACCCTAAACCTAATCCTAACCCTAACCCTTACGCAAACATAACCCTAACCGTAACCATAACCCTAACCATAACCATAACGCAAACATAACAATAACCCTAACCCTAACACTAACCCTAACCCTAACCCTAACCCTAACCCTAACCCTAACAGAAACCTAACCCTAACCCTAACCCTAAACCTAACCCTAACACTAAGGCAAAGCTAACCCTAAACCTAACCCTAAACCTAACCCTAACGCAAAACTAACCCTAACCCTAACTCGAAACAAACCTAACCCTAACCCTAAACCTAACCCTAAACCAATTCCTAACCCTAACCCTGACGCAAACCTCACCCTAAACATAACCATAACCCTAACACTAACCGTAACGCAAACCTAAACCTAACACTAACCCTAACCCTAACCCTAACGGAAACCTAACCCTAACCCTAACCCTAACCCTAACACAACCTAAACCTAAACCTAACACTAATTTGAAAACTAACATTAACACTAACCCTACCCTAACCCTAACCCGAACCCTAACCTTAACCCTAAACTTAACGAAATCCCTAACGCAAACCTAATCCAAACACTAATCCTAACCCTATCGCAAACCTAACCCTAACCCTAACCCTAAAACAAACCTAACCCTAACCCTAACCCTAACCCTAACCCTAACGCAAACCTAACACTATCCCTAACCCTAAACCTAACCCTAACCTTAATGCAAACCTAACCCTAACCCTAACCCTAACCCTAACCCTAACGCTAACCCTAACCCTAACCCTAACCCTAACCCTAACCGTAACCTAACCCTAACCCTAACCCTAACCTAACCCTAAACCTAACCCTAACCCTAACCCTAACGCAAAACTAACCCTAACCCTAACCCTAAAACAAACCTAACCCTAACCCTAAACCTAACCCTAAACCTAATCATAACCCTAACCCTGACGCAAAGCTAACCCTAACACTAACACTAACCCTAACCCTAACCCTAACCCTAACGGAAACCTAACCCTAAACCTAACCCTAACCCTAACACAACATAAACTTAAACCTAACCCTAACTCGAAAACTAACATTAACCCTAACCCTAACCTAACCCTAACCCTAACCCTACGTAAAACTAAATCTAACCCTAACCTTAACCCTAATCCTAACCCTAACACTAATGCAAAGCTAACCCTAACCCTAACCCTAATCCTAACCCTAACGCATACCTAACCCTAACACTTACCCTAACCCTAAGGCAAACCTAACCCTAAACCTAACCCTAACCCTAACCCTAACCCTAAACCTAACCCTAACCTAACCCTAACCCTAACTCTAACCCTAACCCTAACCTAACCCTAACCGTAACCCTAACCCTAATCCTAACCCTAACCCTAACGCAAACCTAACCCTAACCCAAACCTAAAACAAACCTAACCCTAACAATAACCCTAAACCTAATCCTAACCCTAACCCTTACGCAAACATAACCCTAACCCTAACCATAACCCTAACCATACCCATAACGCAAACATAACAATAACCCTAACCCTAACACTAACACTAAACCTAACCCTAACCCTAACCCTAACCCAACCCTAACAGAAACCTAACTCTAACCCTAACCCTAAAACTAACCCTAACACTAAGGCAAAGCTAACCCTAAACCTAACCCTAACCTAACCCTAACGTAAACCTAACCCTAACCCTAACTCCAAACAAACCTAACCCTAACCCTAAACCTCACCCTAAACCTAATCCTAACCCTAACCCTGACGCAAACCTCACCCTAAACATAACCATAACCCTAACCCTAACCGTAAGGCAAACCTAACCCTAACACTAACACTAACCCTAACCCTAACCCTAACCCTAACCCTAACGGAAACCTAACCCTAACCCTAATCCTAAATTTAACACAACCTAAACATAAACCTAACCCTAATTTGAAAACTAACATTAACACTAACCCTACCCTAACCCTAACCCTAACCTTAACCCTAACCCTAAACCTAACGAAAACCCTAACGCAAACCTAATCCAAACACTAATCCTAACCCTATCGCAAACCTAACCCTAACCCTAACCCTAAAACAAACCTAACCCTAACCCTAAACCTAACCCTAAACCTAATCGTAACCCTAACCCTGACGCAAACCTAACCCTAAACATAAGCATAACCCTAACCCTAACCGTAACGCAAACCTAACCATAACACTAACACTACCCCTAACCCTAACCCTAACCCTAACGGAAACCTAACCCTAACCCTAACCCTAAACCTAACACAACCTAAACCTAAACCTAACCCTAACTCGAAAACTAACACTAACCCTAACCCTAACCTAACCCTAACCCTAACCGTAACCCTAACCCTACCCTAACCCTAACCCTAACTCTAAACCTAACGATAACCCTAACGCAAACCTAACCCAAACACTTACCCTAACCCTATCGCAAACCTAACCCTAACCCTAACCCTAACCATAACCCTAACCCTAAACCTAACCCTAACCCTAAACTTAACCCTAAACTTAACCCTAACCCTAACTCTAACTCTAACGCAAACCTAACCCTAACCCTAACATTAACCCTAACCCTAATCCTAACCCTAAACCTAACCCTAACCCAAACCCTAACGCAAACCTAACCCTAACCCTAACACTAACCCTAACCCTAACGCAAACCTAACCCTAACTCTAACCCTAAACCTAACCCTAACCCTAACAGAAACCTAACCCTAACCCTAACCCTAACCCTAACCCTAAACCTAACGCAAACCTAACACTAACCCTAAACCTAAACCTAACCCTAAAAAAAACGCAAACATAACCCTAATTCTAAACCTAACCCTAAACCGAACCCTAACCCTAACACTAACGCAAAGCTAACCCTAACCCTAACCCTAACCCTACCCTAACCCTAACGCATACCTAACCCTAACACTTACCCTAACCCTAACGCAAACCTAACCCTAAACCTAACCCTAACCCTAACCCTAAACCTAACCCTAACCCTAAGCTAACCCTAACCCTAACCCTAACCTAACCCTAACCCTAATCCGAACTCTAAACCTAACCCTAACCCTAACCCTAACCCTAACGCAAACCTAACACTAACCCTAACCCTAACCCTAACCCTAACAGAAACCTAACCCTAACCCTAAACCTAACCCTAACACTAAGGCAAAGCTAACCCTAAACCTAACCCTAAATCTAACCCTAACGCAAACCTAACCCTAACCCTAACTCGAAAACAAACCTAACCCTAACCCTAAACCTAACCCTAAACCTAATCCTAACCCTAACCCTGACGCAAATCTCACCCTAAACATAACTATAACCCTAACCGTAACCGTAACACAAACCTAACCCTAACACTAACACTAACCCTAACCCTAACCCTAACCCTAACGGAAACCTAACCCTAACCCTAACCCTAACCCTAACACAACCTAAACCTAAACCTAACCCTAATTTGAAAACTAACATTAACACTAAACCTACCCTAACCCTAACCCTAACCCTAACCCTAACCCTAAACCTAACGAAAACCCTAACGCAAACCTAATCCAAACACTAATCCTAACCCTATCGCAAACCTAAACCTAACCCTAACCCTAAAACAAACCTAACCCTAACCCTAAACCTAACCCTAAACCTAATCGTAACCCTAACCCTGACGCAAACCTAACCCTAAACATAACAATAACCCTAACCCTAACCGTAACGCAAACCTAACCATAACACTAACACTAACCCTAACCCTAACCCTAACCCTAACCCTAACCCTAACCCTAACGCAAACGTAACCCTAACCCTAACCCTACCCCTAACCCTAACGCAAACCTAACCCTAACCCTAACCCTAACCCTAACCCTAACCCTAACCCTAACCCTAACGCAAACCTAACCCTAACTCTAACCCTAAACCTAACCCTAACCCTAACAGAAGCCTAACCCTAACCCTAACCATAACCCTAACCCTAACCCTAACCCTAAACCTAACGCAAGCCTAACACTAACCCTAAACCTAAACTTAACCCTAACCCTAACGCAAACCTAACCCTAACTCTAAACCTAACCCTAACCCGAACCCTAACCCTAACACTAACGCAAAGCTAACCCTAACCCTAACCGTAACCCTAACGCATACTTAACCCTAACACTTACCCTAACCCTAACGCAAACCTAACCCTAAACCTAACCCTAACCCTAAACCTAACCCTAACCCTAACCTAACCCTAACCCTAACCCTAACCTAACCCTAACCCTAACCCTAACCTAACCCTAACCCTAACCCTAACCCTAACCCTAACCCTAACCCTAACGCTAACCCTAACCCTAACCCTAACCCTAAACCTAACCGTAACCTAACCCCAACCCTAACCCTAACCTAACCCTAAACCTACCCCTAACCCTAACCCTAACGCAAACCTAACCCTAACCCTAACCCTAAAACAAACCTAACCCTAACCCTAAACCTAACCCTAAACCTAATCCTAACCCTAACCCTGAGGCAAAGCTAACCCTAACACTAACACTAACCCTAACCCTAACCCTAACCCTAACGGAAACCTAACCCTAACCCTAACCCTAACCCTAACACATCCTAAACCTAAACCTAACCCTAGCTCGAAAACTAACATTAACCCTAACCCTCACCTAACCCTAACCCTAACCCTAACCCTACCCTAACCCTAACCCTAAACCTAACTCTAACCCTAAAACTAACGAAAACCCTAACGCAGACCTAATCCAAACACTAACCCTAACCCTATCGCAAACCTAAACCTAACCCTAATCCTAACCCTAACCCTAAACCTAACCCTAACCCTAACCTTAACCCTAACCCTAACCCTACCCCTAACCCTAACCCTAACGCAATCCTAACCCTAACACTAACATCAACACTAACCCTAACCCTAACCCTAAACCTATCCCTAACCCTAACCCTAACACAAACCTAACCCTAACCCTAACCCTAACCATAACCCTAAGGCAAACCTAACCCTAAACCTAACCCTAACCCTAACCGTAACCATAAACCTAACCCTAATACTTACAGAAACCTAATCCTAACACTAACTCTAACCCTAAATCTAACCCTAACCCTAACGCAAACCTAACCCTAACCCTAACCATAACACTAACGCAAAGCTAACTCTAACCCTAACCCTAACCCTAACGCCTACCTAACCCTAACACTTAACCTAACCCTAAGGCAAACCTAACCCTAAACCTAACCCTAGCCCTAACCTAACCCTAACCCTAACCCTAACCCTAACCCTAACCTAATCCTAACCCTAAACCAAACCCTAACCTAACCCTAACCCTAACCCTAACCCTAACCCTAATCCTAATGCAAACCTAACCCTAACCCTAACCCTAAAACATACCTAACCCTAACACTAACCCTAAACCTAATCCTAACCCTAACCCTTACGGAAACCTAACCCTAACCCTAACCATAACCCTAACCCTAACCATAACGCAAACATAACAATAACCCTAACCCTAACCCTAACCCAAACCCTAACCCTAACCCTAACCATTACCCTAACAGAAACCTAACCCTAACCCTAACCCTAACCCTAAACCTAATGCAAACCTAACACTAACCCTAACCCTAAACCTAACCCTAACCCTAACGCAAACCTAACCCTAACCCTAACCCTAACCCTAACACTAAGGCAAAGCTAACCCTAACCCTAACCCTAAACCTAACCCATACCTAACCCTAACCCTTACCGTAACCCTAACGCAAACCTAACCATAAACCTAACCCTAACCCTAAGCCTAAGCCTAACCCTAACCCTAACCGTAACCTAACCCTAACCCTAACCCTAACCCTAACCTAACCCTAAACCTAACCATAAACCTAACCCTAACCCTAACCCTAACCCTAACCCTAACGCAAACCTAACCCTAACCCTAACCCTAAAACAAACCTAACCCTAACCCTAAACCTAACCCTAAACCTAATCGTAACCCTACCCTGACGCAAAACTAACCCTAAACATAACCATAACCCTAACCTTAACCGTAACGCAAACCTAACCTAACACTAACACTAACCCTAACCCTAACCCTAACCCTAACGGAAACCAAACCCTAAACCTAACCCTAACCCTAACACAACATAAACTTAAACCTAACCCTAACTCGAAAACTAACATTAACCCTAACCCTAACCTAACCCTAACCCTAACCCTAACGTAAACCTAACTCTAACCCTAACCTTAACCCTAACCCTAACCCTAACACTAACGCAAAGCTAACCCTAACCCTAACCCTAACCCTAACCCTAACCCTAACGCATACCTAACCCTAACACTTACCCTAACCCTAAGGAAAACCTAACCCTAAACCTAACCCTAACCCTAACCCTAACCCTAACTCTAACCCTAACCTAACCCTAACCCTAACCCTAACCCTAACCTAACCCTAACCCTAACCCTAACCCTAACCCTAACCCTAACCCTAACGCAAACCTAACCCTAACCCTAACCCTAAAACAAACCTAATCCTAACAATAACCCTAAACCTAATCCTAACCCTAACCCTTACGCAAACATAACCCTAACCCTAACCATAACCCTAACCATAACCATAACGCAAACATAACAATAACCCTAACCCTAACACTAACCCTAACCCTAACCCTAACACTAAGG
>NC_142516.1:86642500-86660000 GCF_057876585.1 Rhinolophus sinicus
AACGCAAACCTAACAATAAACCTAACCCTAACCCTAAGCCTAAGCCAAACCCTAACCCTAACCGTAACCTAACCCTAACCCTAACCCTAACCCTAACCTAACCCTAAACCTAACCATAACCCTAACCCTAACCCTAACCCTAACGCAAACTTAACCCTAACCCTAACCCTAAAACAAACCTAAACCTAACCCTAAACCTAACCCTAAACCTAATCATAACCCTACCCTGACGCAAACCTAACCCTAAACATAACCATAACCCTAACCTTAACCGTAACGCAAACCTAACCCTAACACTAACACTAACCCTAACCCTAACCCTAACCCTAACGGAAACCAAACCCTAAACCTAACCCTAACCCTAACACAACCTAAACCTAAACCTAACCCTAACTCGAAAACTAACATTAACCCTAACCCTAACCTAACCCTAACCCTAACCCTAACGTAAACCTAACTCTAACCCTAACCTTAACCCTAAACCTAACCCTAACACTAACGCAAAGCTAACCCTAACCCTAACCCTAACCCTAACCCTAACCCTAACCCTAACCCTAACCCTAAACGCAAACCTAACCTTAACCCTAACCCTAACCCTAACCCTAACCCTAACCCTAACCCTAACCCTAACCCTAACAGAAACCTAACCCTAACCCTAACCCTAAACCTAACCCTAACACTAAGGCAAAGCTAACCCTAAACCTAACTCTAAAACTAACCCTAACGCAAACCTAACCCTAACCCTAACTCGAAACAAACCTAACCCTAACCCTAAACCTAACCCTAAACCTAACCCTAACCCTAAACCTAACGAAAACCCTAACGCAAACCTAATCCAAACACTAATCCTAACCCTATCGCAAACATAACCCTAACCCTAACCCTAAAACAAACCTAACCCTAACCCTAAACCTAACCCTAAACCTAATCGTAACCTTAACCCTGACGAAAAACCTAACCCTAAACATAACCATAACCCTAACCCTAACCGTAACGCAAACCTAACCATAACAATAACACTAACCCTAACCCTAACCCTAACCCTAACGGAAACCTAACCCTAACCCTAACCCTAACCCTAACACAACCTAAACCTAAACCTAACCCTAACTCGAAAACTAACATTAACCCTAACCCTAACCTATCCCTAACCCTAACCCTAACCCTACCCTAACCCTTACCCTAACTCTAAACCTAACGAAAACCCTAACGCAAACCTAACCCAAACACTAAGCCTAACCCTATCGCAAACCTAACCCTAACGCTAACCCTAACCCTAACCCTAACCCTAAACCTAACCCTAACCCTAAACTTAACCCTAAACTTAACCCTAACCCTAACTCTAACCCTAACGCAAACCTAACCCTAACCCTAACATTAACCCTAACCCTAACCCTAACCCTAAACCTAACCCTAACCCAAATCCTAACGCAAACCTAACCCTAACAATAACCCTAACCCTAACACTAACCCTAACGCAAACCTAACCCTAACCCTAACCCTAACCCTAACCCTAACGCAAACCTAACCCTAACTCTAACCCTAAACCTAACCCTAACCCTAACAGAAACCTAACCCTAATCCTAACCCTAACCCTAACCCTAACCCTAAACCTAACGAAAACCTAACACTACCCCTAAACCTAAACCTAACCCTAACCCTAACGCAAACATAACACTAACTCTAAACCTAACCCTAAACCGAACCCTATCCCTACCACTAACGCAAAGCTAACCCTAACCCTAACCCTAACCCTAACCCTAATGCATACCTAACCCTAACACTTACCCTAACCCTAACGCAAACCTAACCCTAAACCTAACCCTAACCCTAACCCTAAACCTAACCCTAACCCTAACCTAACCCTAACCCTAACCCTAACCTAACCCTAACCCTAACCCTAACCCTAAACCTAACCCTAACCCTAACCCTTACCCTAACCCTAACGCAAACCTAACACTAACCCTAACCCTAACCCTAACCCTAACAGAAACCTAACCCTAACCCTAACCCTAAACCTAATCCTAACACTAAGGCAAAGTTAACCCTAAACCTAACCCTAAACCTAACCATAACGCAAACCTAACCCTAACCCTAACTCGAAAAGAAACCTAACCCTAACCCTAAACCTAACCCTAAACCTAATCCTAACCCTAACCCTGACGCAAACCTCACCCTAAACATAACCATAACCCTAACCCTAACCGTAACGCAAACCTAACCCTAACACTAACACTAACCCTAACCCTAACCTTAACCCTAATGGAAACCTAACCCTAACCCTAACCCTAACCCTAACACAACCTAAACCTAAACCTAACCCTAATTTGAAAACTAACATTAACACTAACCCTACCCTAACCCTAACCCTAACCCTAAACCTAACGAAAACCCTAACGCAAACCTAATCCAAACACTAATCCTAACCCTATCGCAAACCTAACCCTAACCCTAACCCTAAAACAAACCTAACCCGAACCCTAAACCTAACCCTAAACCTAATCGTAACCCTAACCCTGACGCAAACCTAAACCTAAATATAACCATAACCCTAACCCTAACCGTAACGCAAACCTAACCATAACACTAACACTAACCCTAACCCTAACCCAAACCCTAACGCAAACCTAACCCTAACCCTAACCCTAACCCTAACCCTAACCCTTACCCTAACCCTAAAGCAAACCTAACTCTAACCCTAACCCTAACCTTAACCCTAACGCAAACCTAACCCTAACTCTAACCCTAAACCTAACCCTAACCCTAACAGAAACCTAACCCTAACCCTAACCCTAACCCTTACCCTAACCCTAAACCTAACGCAAACCTAACACTAACCGTAAACCTAAACCTACCCCTAACCCTAACGTAAACCTAACCCTAACTCTAAACCTAACCATAACCCGAACCCTAACCCTAACACTAACGCAAAGCTAACCCTAACCCTAACCCTAACCCTAACCCTAACCCTAACCCTAACAGAAACCTAACCCTAACCCTAACCCTAAACCTAACCCTAACACTAAGGCAAAGCTAACCCTAAACCTAACTCTAAAACTAACCCTAACGCAAACCTAACCCTAACCCTAACTCGAAACAAACCTAACCCTAACCCTAAACCTAACCCTAAACCTAACCCTAACCCTAAACCTAACGAAAACCCTAACGCAAACCTAATCCAAACACTAATCCTAACCCTATCGCAAACATAACCCTAACCCTAACCCTAAAACAAACCTAACCCTAACCCTAAACCTAACCCTAAACCTAATCGTAACCTTAAACCTGACGAAAAACCTAACCCTAAACATAACCATAACCCTAACCCTAACCGTAACGCAAACCTAACCATAACAATAACACTAACCCTAACCCTAACCCTAACCCTAACGGAAACCTAACCCTAACCCTAACCCTAACCCTAACACAACCTAAACCTAAACCTAACCCTAACTCGAAAACTAACATTAACCCTAACCCTAACCTATCCCTAACCCTAACCCTAACCCTACCCTAACCCTTACCCTAACTCTAAACCTAACGAAAACCCTAACGCAAACCTAACCCAAACACTAAGCCTAACCCTATCGCAAACCTAACCCTAACGCTAACCCTAACCCTAACCCTAACCCTAAACCTAACCCTAACCCTAAACTTAACCCTAAACTTAACCCTAACCCTAACTCTAACCCTAACGCAAACCTAACCCTAACCCTAACATTAACCCTAACCCTAACCCTAACCCTAAACCTAACCCTAACCCAAATCCTAACGCAAACCTAACCCTAACAATAACCCTAACCCTAACACTAACCCTAACGCAAACCTAACCCTAACCCTAACCCTAACCCTAACCCTAACGCAAACCTAACCCTAACTCTAACCCTAAACCTAACCCTAACCCTAACAGAAACCTAACCCTAATCCTAACCCTAACCCTAACCCTAACCCTAAACCTAACGAAAACCTAACACTACCCCTAAACCTAAACCTAACCCTAACCCTAACGCAAACATAACACTAACTCTAAACCTAACCCTAAACCGAACCCTATCCCTACCACTAACGCAAAGCTAACCCTAACCCTAACCCTAACCCTAACCCTAATGCATACCTAACCCTAACACTTACCCTAACCCTAACGCAAACCTAACCCTAAACCTAACCCTAACCCTAACCCTAAACCTAACCCTAACCCTAACCTAACCCTAACCCTAACCCTAACCTAACCCTAACCCTAACCCTAACCCTAAACCTAACCCTAACCCTAACCCTTACCCTAACCCTAACGCAAACCTAACACTAACCCTAACCCTAACCCTAACCCTAACAGAAACCTAACCCTAACCCTAACCCTAAACCTAATCCTAACACTAAGGCAAAGTTAACCCTAAACCTAACCCTAAACCTAACCATAACGCAAACCTAACCCTAACCCTAACTCGAAAAGAAACCTAACCCTAACCCTAAACCTAACCCTAAACCTAATCCTAACCCTAACCCTGACGCAAACCTCACCCTAAACATAACCATAACCCTAACCCTAACCGTAACGCAAACCTAACCCTAACACTAACACTAACCCTAACCCTAACCTTAACCCTAATGGAAACCTAACCCTAACCCTAACCCTAACCCTAACACAACCTAAACCTAAACCTAACCCTAATTTGAAAACTAACATTAACACTAACCCTACCCTAACCCTAACCCTAACCCTAAACCTAACGAAAACCCTAACGCAAACCTAATCCAAACACTAATCCTAACCCTATCGCAAACCTAACCCTAACCCTAACCCTAAAACAAACCTAACCCGAACCCTAAACCTAACCCTAAACCTAATCGTAACCCTAACCCTGACGCAAACCTAAACCTAAATATAACCATAACCCTAACCCTAACCGTAACGCAAACCTAACCATAACACTAACACTAACCCTAACCCTAACCCAAACCCTAACGCAAACCTAACCCTAACCCTAACCCTAACCCTAACCCTAACCCTTACCCTAACCCTAAAGCAAACCTAACTCTAACCCTAACCCTAACCTTAACCCTAACGCAAACCTAACCCTAACTCTAACCCTAAACCTAACCCTAACCCTAACAGAAACCTAACCCTAACCCTAACCCTAACCCTTACCCTAACCCTAAACCTAACGCAAACCTAACACTAACCGTAAACCTAAACCTACCCCTAACCCTAACGTAAACCTAACCCTAACTCTAAACCTAACCATAACCCGAACCCTAACCCTAACACTAACGCAAAGCTAACCCTAACCCTAACCCTAACCCTAACCCTAACGCATACCTAACCCTAACACTTACCCTAACCCTAACGCAAACCTAACCCTAAACCTAACCCTAACCCTAACCCTAAACCTAACCCTAACCCTAACCTAACCCTAACCCTAACCCTAACCCTAACCCTAACCCTAACCCTAACCCTAACCCTAAAACAAACCTAACCCTAACCCTAAACCTAACCCTATACCTAATCCTAACCCTAACCCTGACGCAAAGCTAACCCTAACACTAACACTAACCCTAACCCTAACCCTAACCCTAACGGAAACCTAACCCTAACCCTAACCTTAACCCTATCACATCCTTAACCTAAACCTAACCCTAACTCGAAAACTAACATTAACCCTAACCCTCACCTAACCCTAACCCTAACCCTAACCCTAACCCTACCCTAACCCTAACCCTAAACCTAACTCTAACCCTAAACCTAACGAAAACCCTAACGCAAACCTAAACCTAACCCTAACCCTAACCCTAACCCTAAACCTAACCCTAACGCAAACCTAACCCTAACCCTAACATCAACCCTAACCCTAACCCTAACCCTAAACCTAACCCTAACCCTAACCCTAACGCAAACCTAAACCTAACCCTAACCCTAAGCATAACCCTAACGCAAACCTAACCCTAAACCTAACCCTAACCCTAACCGTAACCATAAGCCTAACACTAACACTTACAGAAACCTAATCCTAACCCTAACCCTAACCCTAAACCTAACCCTAACGCAAACCTAACACTACTCTAACCCTAAACCTAACCCTAACCCTAACGCAAACCTAACCCTAACCCTAACCCTAACACTAACGCAAAGCTAACCCTAACCCTAACCCTAACCCTAACACTAACGCATACCTAACCCTAACACTTAACCTAACCCTAAGGCAAAACTAACCCTAAACCTAACCCTTGCCCTAACCTAACCCTAACCCTAACCCTAAACCTAACCCTAACCCTAACCTAGCCCTAACCCTAACCCAAACCCTAACCTATCCCTAACCCTAACCCTAACCCTAACCCTAATCCTAATGCAAACCTAACCCTAACCCTAACCCTAAAACATACCTAACCCTAATACTAACCCTAAACCTAATCCTAACCCTAACCCTTACGGAAACCTAACCCTAACCCTAACCATAACCCTAACCCTAAACATAACGCAAACATAACAATAACCCTAACCCTAACCCTAACTCAAACCCTAACCCTAACCCTAACCATATCCCTAACAGAAACCTAACCCTAACCCTATACCTAACCCTAAACTTAATGCAAACCTAAAACTAACCCTAACCCTAAACCTAACCCTAACGGAAACCAAACCCTAAACCTAACCCTAACCCTAACACAACCTAAACCTAAACCTAACCCTAACTCGAAAACTAACATTAACCCTAACCCTAACCTAACCCTAACCCTAACCCTAACGTAAACCTAACTCTAACCCTAACCTTAACCCTAACCCTAACCCTAACACTAACGCAAAGCTAACACTAACCCTAACCGTAACCCTAACCCTAACCCTAACGCATACCTAACCCTAACACTTACCCTAACCCTAAGGCAAACCTAACCATAAACCTAACCCTAACCCTAAACCTAACCCTAACCCTAACCCTAACCTAACCCTAACCCTAACCCTAACCCTAACCTAACCCTAACCCTAACCCTAACCCAAACCCTAACAGAAACCTAACCCTAACGCTAACCCTAAACCTAACCCTAACACTAAGGCAAAGCTAACCCTAAACCTAACCCTAAACCTAACCCTAACGCAAACCTTACCCTAACCCTAACTCTAAACAAACCTAACCCTAACCCTAAACCTAACGTTAACCTAATCCTAACCCTAACCCTGACGCAAACCTCACCCTAAACAAAACCATAACCCTAACCCTAACAGTAACGCAAACCTAACCCTACCACTAACACTAACCGTAACCCTAACCCTAACCCTAACGGAAACCTAACCCTAACCCTAACCCTAACCCTAACACAACCTAAACCTAAACCTAACCCTAATTTGAAAACTAACATTAACACTAACCCTACCCTAACCCTAACCCTAACCGTAACCCTAACCCTAAACCTAATAAAAACCCTAACGCAAACCTAATCCAAACACTAATCCTAACCCTATCGCAAACCTAACCCTAACCCTAACCCTAAAACAAACCTAACCCTAACCCTAAACCTAACGCTAAACCTAATCGTAACCCTAACCTGACGCAAACCTAACCCTAAACATAACCATAACCCTAACCCTAACCGTAACGCATACCTAAACATAACACTAACACTAACCCTAACCCTAACCCTAACCCTAACGGAAACCTAACCCTTACCCTAACCCTAACCCTAACACAACCTAAACCTAAACCTAATCCTAACTCGAAAACTAACATTAACCCTAACCCTAACCTATACCTAACCCTAACCCTAACCCTAACCCTACCCTAACCATAACCCTAACTCTAAACCTAACGAAAACCCTAACGCAAACCTAACCCAAACACTAACCCTAACCCTATTGCAAACCTAACCCTAACCCTAACCCTAACCCTAACCCTAAACCTAAACCTAACCCTAACCCTAAACCTGACCCTAAACCTAATCCTAACCCTAACCCTGACGCAAACCTCACCCTAAACATAACCATAACCCTAAACGTAACCGTAACGCAAACCTAACCCTAACACTAACACTAACCCTAACACTAACCCTAACCCTAACGGAAACCTAACCCTAACCCTAACCCTAACCCTAACACAACCTAAACCTAAACCTAACCCTAATTTGAAAACTAACATTAACACTAACCCTACCCTAACCCTAACCCTAACCCTAACCCTAACCCTAAACCTAACGAAAACCCTAAAGCAAACCTAATCCAAACACTAATCCTAACCCTATCGCAAACCTAACCCTAACCCTAACCCTAACCCTAACCCTAAACCTAACCCTAACCCTAACCCTAAGGCAAACCTAACCCTAACCCAAACCCTAAAACATACCAAACCCTAACCCTAACCCTAAACCTAATCCTAACCCTAACCCTTACGCAAACCTAACCCTAACCATAACCATAACCCTAACCCTAACCATAACGCAAACCTAACAATGACACTAAACCTAACCCTAACCCTAACGCAAACCTAACCCTAACCCTAACCCTAACCCTATCGCAAACCTAACCCTAACCCTAAACCTAACCCTAACCCTAACCCTAACACAAACCTAACACTAAACCTAACAATACCCCTAACCCTAACGCTAAAACTAACAGAAACCTAACCCTAACTCTAACCCTCAACCTAAAACTAATGATAACCTAACACTAACCCTAACCGTAAACCTAACCTTAACTCTAACGCAAACCTAACCCTAACCCTAACCCTAACCTAACCCTAACCCTAACCCTAACCCTAACCCTAACGCAAACGTAACCCTGACCCTAACCCTAAAACAAACCTAACCCTAACCCTAACCCTAACCCTAACCCTAACCCTAACCCTAACCCTAACCCTAACCCTAACCTAACCCTAACCCTAACCCTAACCCTAACCCTAACGCAAACGTAACCCTGACCCTAACCCTAAAACAAACCTAACCCTAACCCTAACCCTAACCCTAAACCTATTCCTAACCCTAACCCTGACGCAAACTTAACCATAACCATAACCCTTTTCCTAACCGTAACGCAAACCTAACAATAACACTAACCCTAACCCTAACCTTAACCCTAACCCTAACCCTAACCCTAACCTAACCCTATCCCTAACCCTAACCGTAACCTAACCCTAACCCTAACCCTAACGCAAACCTAACCCTAAACCTAAACCTAACGCTAAACCTAACCCTAACCCTAACCGTAACACTAACCCTAACCTAACCTTATCCCTAACCCTAACCGTAACCTAACCCTAACCCTAACCCTAACCCTAACCCTAACCCTTACCCTACCCTACCCTAACCCTAACCCTATTTCTAACCCTAAACCTAACGAAAACCCTAACGCAAACCTAATCCAAACACTAACCATAACCCTATCGCACACCTAACCCTAAAACTAACCCTAACCCTAACCCTAACCCTAAACCTAACCCTAACCCTAACCTTAACCCTAAACCTAACCCTAACCCTAACCTTAACGCAAACCTAACCCTAACCCTAACATTAACCCTAACCCTAACCTCAACCCTAAACCTAACCCTAACCCTAACCCTAACGCAAATCTAACCCTAACCCTAACCCTAACCCTAACCCTAACGCAAACCTAACCCTAACCCTAACCCTAACCCTAACCCTAACCCTAACACTAACGCTAAGCTAACCCTAAGCTTAACCCTAACCCTAACCCTAACCGTAATGCATACCTAACCCTAACACTTACCCTAACCTTAAGGCAAACCTAACCCTAACACTAACCCTAACCCTAACCCTAACCCTAACCCTAACCCTAACCTAACCCTAACCCTAACCAAAACCCTAACCCTAACCCTAACCCTAAAACAAACCTAAACCTAACACTAAACCTAAACCTAACCCTAACCCTAACCCTAACCCTAACCATAACATTAACCCTAACCATAACGCAAACATACAATAACACTAACCCTAACCCTAACCCTAATCCTAACGCAAACCTAACCCTAACCCTAACCCTAACCCTAAACCTAAGCCTAACCCTAAACTTCACACAAACCTAACCCTAACCCTAACCCTAACCCTAACCCAAACCATAACACTAACGCAAAGCTAACCCTAACCATAACCCTAACCCTAACCCTAACACATACTTAACCCTAACCCTTACCCTAACCCTAACGCAAACCTACCCTAAACCTAACCCTAACCCTAACCCTAAACCTAAACCTAACCCTAACCCTAACCGTAACCTAACCCTAACCCTAACCCTAACCCTAACCTAACCCTAACCCTAACCCTAACCCTAACCCTAACCCTAACCCTAACCCTAACGCAAACTTAACCCTGACACTAACCCTAAAACAAACCTAACCCTAACCCTAACCCTAACCCTAAACCTATTCCTAACCCTAACCCTGACACAAACCTAACCCTAACCATAACCATTACCCTAACCGTAACGCAAACCTAACAATAACATTAACCCTAACCCTAACCCTAACCATAACCTTAACCCTAACGAAAACCTAACCCTAATCCTATCCCTAACCCTAACACAACCTAAATCTAAACCTAACGTTAACCCGAAACCAAATATTAACCCCAACCCTAACCTAACCTAACCCTAACACTAACCCTAACCCTACCCTAACCCTAACCCTAAACCTAACCCTAACACTAAACCTAACGAAAACCCTAAAGCAAACCTAACCCTATCCCTAACCCTAACCCTATCGCAAAACTAACCCTAAACCTAAACCTAACCCTAACCCTAACACTAAACCTAACCCTAACGCAAACCTAACCTTAACCCTAACCCTAACCCTAACACTAACCCTAACCCTAACCGTAACCCTAACAGAAACCTAACCTTAACCCTAACCCTAACCTAAACCTAACGCAAACATAACACTAACCCTAACCCTAAACCTAACCCTAACCATAACGCAAACCTAACCCTAACCCTAACCCTAACCCTAACCCTAACACAAAGGCAAAGCTAAACCTAACCCTAACCCTAACCCTAACCCTAACGCATACCTAACCCTAACCCTATCGCATACCTAACCCTAAACCTAACCCTAACCCTAACCCTAACCCTAACCCTAACCTAACCGTAACCCTAATCCTAACCCTAACCTAACCCTAAACTTAACCCTAACCCTAAACCTAACCCTAACCCTAACCCTAACCCTAACGCAAACCTAAACCTAACCCTAACACTAAAACAAACCTAACCCTAACCCTAACCCTAAACCTAATCTAACCCTAACCATTACGCAAACCTAACCCATACACTAACCCTAACCCTAACACAACCTAAATCTAAACCTAACCCTAACCCGAAACCTAACATTAACCCTAACCCTAACCAAACCTAACCCTAACCCTAACCCTAAACCTACTATAACCCTAACCCTAACCCTAACCCTAACCCTAAACCTAACGAAAAGTCTAACAAAAACCTAACCCTAACCCTAACCCTAACCCTATCGCGTACCTAACCCTAACCCTAACCATAAACCTAACCCTAACCCTAACCCTAACCCTAACGCAAACCTAACCCTAAACCTAACTCTAACCCTAACCCTAACCATAAACCTAACCCTAACCCTAACAGAAACCTATCCCTAACCTTAACCCTAACCCTAAACCTAACACTAAACCTAAACCAAACGCAAACCTAAGCCTAACCCTAACCCTAACCCTAACCCTAACACTAAGGCAAAGCTAACCCTAACCCTAACCCTAAACCTAACGCATACCTAACCCTAACCCTTACCCTAACCCTAACGAAAACCTAACCCTAAACCTAACCCTAACCCTAACCCTAACCCTAACCCTAACCCTAACCTTAACCCTAACCTAACCCTAACCCTAACCCTAACCCTAACCTAACCATAACCCTAACCCTAACCCTAACCTAACACTAACCCTAAACCTAACGCAAACCTAACACTAACCTAACCCTAAACCTAACCCTAACCCTAACGCAAAATTTACCCTAACCCTTACCCTAAACCTAACCCTAAGACTAACGCAAAGCTAACCCTAACCCTAAAACTAACCCTAACCCTAACGCATACCTAACCCTAACCCTTACCCTAACCCTAACGCAAACCTAACCCTAAACCTAACCCTAAACCTAACCCTAACGCAAACCTAAACCTAACCCTAACACTAAAACAAACCTAACCCTATCCCTAACCCTAAACCTAATCCTAACCCTAACCATTACGCAAACCTAACCCATACACTAACCCTAACCCTAACACAACCTAAATCTAAACCTAACCCTAACCCGAAACCTAACATTAACCCTAACCCTAACCAAACCTAACCTTAACCCTATTCCTAAACCTACCCTAACCCTAACCCTAACCCTTACCTTAACCCTAACCCTAAACCTAACGAAAAGCCTAACGCAAACCTAACACTAACCCTAACCCTAACCCTATCGCGTACCTAACCCTAACCCTAACCATAAAACTAACCCTAACCCTAACCCTAACCCTAACAGAAACCTAACCCTAACCGTAATCCTAACCGTAAACCTAACGCAAACCTAACACTAACCTAACCCTAAACCTAACCCTAACCCTAACGCAAACCGAACCCTAACCCTAACCTTAACCCTAACCCTAAGACTAACGCAAAGCTAACCCTAACCCTAACCCTAACCCTAACGCATCCCTACACTAACCCTTACCATAACCCTAACGAAAACCTAACCCTAAACCTAACCCTAACCCTAACCCTAACCCTAACCCTAAGCCTAACCCTAACCCTAACACTAACCCTAACCGTAACCTAATCTTAAGCCTAACCCTAACCCTAACCTAACCCTAACCCTAACACTAACCCTAACAATAACCCTAACCCTAACGCAAACCTAACCCTAACCCTAACACTAAAACAAAACTAACCATAACCCTAACCCTAACCCTAAACCTAATCTTAACCCTAACTCTGACGCAAATCTAACCCTAACCCTAACCATAACCCTAACCATAACCGTAACGCAAACCTATCAATAACACTAACCCTAACCCTAACCCTAACTCTAACGCAAACCTAACCATAACAATAACCCTAACCCTAACACAACCTAAATCTAAATCTAACCCTAACCCGAAACCTAACATTAACCCTAACCCTAACCTAACCCTAACCCTACCCTAAACCTAACCCTACCCTAACCCTAACCCTAACCCTAACCCTAACCCTAAACCTAATGAAAACCCTAACGGAAACCTAACCCTAACCCTAACCCTAACGCTATCGCAAACCTAACCCTAACCCTAAACCTAACCCTAACCCTAACCCTAACCCTAACCGTAACCTAACCCTAACCCTAACCCTAACCCTAACCTAACCCTAACCCTAACCCTAACCCTAACCCTAACCCTAACCCTAACGCAAACTTAACCCTGACCCTAACCCTAAAACAAACCTAACCCAAACCCTAAACCTAACCCTAAACCTATTCCTAACCCTAACCCTGACGCAAACCTAACCCTAACCATAACCCTTACCCTAACCGTAACGCAAACCTAACAATAACACTAACCCTAACCCTAACCCTAACCCTAACCCTAACCCTAACGCTTACCCTAACGAAAACCTAACCCTAATCCTATCCCTAACCCTAACACAACCTAAATCTAAACCTAACGTTAACCCGAAACCTAATATTAACCCCAACACTAACCTAACCCTAACCCTAACCCTAACCCTAACCCTACCCTAACCCTAACCCTAAACCTAACCCTAACACTAAACCTAACGAAAACCCTAAAGCAAACCTAACCCTATCCCTAAACCTAAGCCTATCGCAAAACTAACCCTAAAACTAAACCTAACCCTAACCCTAACCGTAACCCTAACGCAAACCTAACATTAACCCTAACCCTAACCCTAACACTAACCTTAACCCTAACCGTAACCCTAACAGAAACCTAACCTTAACCCTAACCCTAACCTAAACCTAACGCAAACATAACACTAACCCTAACCCTAAACCTAACCCTAACCATAACGCAAACCTAACCCTAACCCTAACCCTAACCCTAACCCTAACACAAAGGCAAAGCTAAACCTAACCCTAACTCTAACCCTAACCCTAACGCATAATTAACCCTAACCCTTACCCTAACCCTAACACATATCTAAACCTAAACCTAACCCTAACCCTAACCCTAAACCTAACCCTAATGCTAACCTAACCGTAACCCTAATCCTAACCCTAACCTAACCCTAACCCTAACCCTAACCCTAACCCAAACCCTAACCTAACCGTAACCCTAATCCTAACCCTAACCTAACCCTAAATCTAACCCTAACCCTAAACCTAACCCTAACCCTAACCCTAATCCTAACGCAAAACTAAACCTAACCCTAACACTAAAACAAACCTAACCCTAACCCTAACCCTAACCCTAATCCTAACCCTAACGCAAACCCTAACCCTATCCCTAATGCAAACCTAACCGTAACCCAAAACGTAACCCAAAACATAACCCTAACACTAACCCTAACCTTAACGCAAACCTAATCATTAACTTAACGATAACCTTAAAACCCTAACGCTAAACCTAACCCTAACCCTAACCCTAACCCTAAACCCTAGCCCTATCCCTAACCGTAACCCTAACCCAAACCGTAACCCTAACCCTAACCCTAACGCAAACCTAACCCTAACCCTAACATTCACCCTAAACCTAACCCTAACCCTAACCCTAACCCTAACGCAAACCTAACCCTAAACCTAACCCTAACCCTAACCCTAACCCTAAACCTAACCCTAACCCTAACAGAAACCTAACCCTAACCGTAATCCTAACCCTAAACCTAACGCAAACCTAACACTAACCTAACCCTAAACCTAACCCTAACCCTAACGCAAACCGAACCCTAACCCTAACCTTAACCCTAACCCTAAGACTAACGCAAAGCTAACCCTAACCCTAACCCTAACCCTAACGCATACCTACACTAACCCTTACCATAACCCTAACGAAAACCTAACCCTAAACCTAACCCTAACCCTAACCCTAACCCTAACCCTAAGCCTAACCCTAACCCTAACACTAACCCTAACCGTAACCTAATCTTAAGCCTAACCCTAACCCTAACTTAACCCTAACCCTAACACTAACCCTAACCCTAACCCTAACCCTAACGCAAACCTAACCCTAACCCTAACACTAAAACAAAAATAACCATAACCCTAACCCTAACCCTAAACCTAATCCTAACCCTAACTCTGACGCAAATCTAACCCTAACCCTAACCATAACCCTAACCATAACCGTAACGCAAACCTATCAATAACACTAACCCTGCCCTAACCCTAACTCTAACGCAAACCTAACCATAACAATAACCCTAACCCTAACACAACCTAAATCTAAATCTAACCCTAACCCGAAACCTAACATTAACCCTAACCCTAACCTAACCCTAACCCTAACCCTAAACCTAACCCTACCCTAACCCTAACCCTAACCCTAACCCTAACCCTAAACCTAATGAAAACCCTAACGGAAACCTAACCCTAACCCTAACCCTAACGCTATCGCAAACCTAACCCTAACCCTAAACCTAACCCTAACCCTAACCCTAACCCTAACCCTAACCGTAACCTAACCCTAACCCTAACCCTAACCTAACCCTAACCCTAACCCTAACCCTAACCCTAACGCAAACTTAACCCTGACCCTAACCCTAAAACAAACCTAACCCAAACCCTAAACCTAACCCTAAACCTATTCCTAACCCTAACCCTGACGCAAACCTAACCCTAACCATAACCCTTACCCTAACCGTAACGCAAACCTAACAATAACACTAACCCTAACCCTAACCCTAACCCTAACCCTAACCCTAACGCTTACCCTAACGAAAACCTAACCCTAATCCTATCCCTAACCCTAACACAACCTAAATCTAAACCCTACGTTAACCCGAAACCTAATATTAACCCCAACACTAACCTAACCCTAACCCTAACCCTAACCCTAACCCTACCCTAACCCTAACCCTAAACCTAACCCTAACACTAAACCTAACGAAAACCCTAAAGCAAACCTACCCCTATCCCTAACCCTAACCCTATCGCAAAACTAACCCTAAAACTAAACCTAACCCTAACCCTAACCCTAACCCTAACGCAAACCTAACATTAACCCTAACCCTAACCCTAACACTAACCTTAACCCTAACCGTAACCCTAACAGAAACCTAACCTTAACCCTAACCCTAACCTAAACTAACGCAAACATAACACTAACCCTAACCCTAAACCTAACCCTAACCATAACGCAAACCTAACCCTAAACCTAACCCTAACCCTAACCCTAACACAAAGGCAAAGCTAAACCTAACCCTAACCCTAACCCTAACCATAACGCATACTTAACCCTAACCCTTACCCTAACCCTAACGCATATCTAAACCTAAACCTAACCCTAACCCTAACCCTAAACCTAACCCTAACCCTAACTTAACCGTAACTCTAATCCTAACCCTAACCTAACCATAACCCTAACCCTAACCCTAACCCAAACCCTAACCTAACCGTAACCCTAATCCTAACAATAACCTAACCCTAAACCTAATCCTAACCCTAAACCTAACCCTAACACTAACCCTAACCCTAACGCAAACCTAATCCTAACCCTAACACTAAAACAAACCTAACCCTAACACTAACCCTAACCCTAACCCTAATCCTAACCCTAACGCAAACCCTAACCCTAACCCTAATGCAAACCTAACCGTAACCCAAAACGTAACCCAAAACATAACCCTAAAACTAACCCTAACCTTAACGCAAACCTAATCATTAACTTAACGCTAACCTTAAAACCCTAACGCTAAACCTAACCCTAACCCTAACCCTAACCCTAAACCCTAGCCCTAACCCTAACCGTAACCCTAACCCAAACCGTAACCCTAACCCTAACTCTAACGCAAACCTAACCCTAACCCTAACATTCACGCTAAACCTAACCCTAACCCTAACCATAACCCTAACCCTAACGCAAACCTAACCCTAAACGTAACCCTAACCCTAACCCTAACCCTAAATCTAACCCTAACCCTAACAGAAACCTAACCCTAACCCTAACCCTAACCCTAAACCTAACACTAACCCTAAACCAAACGCAAACCTAAGCCTAACCCTAACCCTAACCCTAACCCTAACACTAAGGGAAAGCTAACCCTAACCCTAACCCTAACCCTTACGCATACCTAACCCTAACCCTTACCCTAACCCTAACGCAATCCTAACCCTAAACCTAACCCTAACCCTAACCCTAACCCTAACCCTAACCCTAACCTTAACCCTAACTTAACCCTAACCCTAACCCTAACCCTAACCTAACCATAACCCTAACCCTAACCCTAACTTAACCCTAACCCTAACCCTAACCTAACCCTAAACCTAACCCTAACCCTAACGCTAACCCTAACCCTAACGCAAACCTAACCCTAACCCTAACCCTAAAACAAACCTAACCCTAACCCTAACCCT
>NC_142516.1:86675000-86687500 GCF_057876585.1 Rhinolophus sinicus
TAACCCTATACCTAACCCTAACCCTAACCTTATCACAAACCCTAACCCTAACCCTAACCCTAAGAGAAACCTAACCCTAACCCTAACCCTAACCCTATACCTAACCCTAACCCTAACCTTATCACAAACCCTAACCCTAATCCTAACCCTAAACTTAACGCAAACCGAATACTAACCTAACCCTAAAACTAACCCTAACCCTAACGCAAACCTAACACTAATCCTAACCCTAACCCTAAGACTAACGCAAAGCTAACCCTAACCTTAACCCTAACCCTAACCCTAACGCATACCTAACCATAAACCTAACCCTAATCCTAACCCTAACCATAACCATAACCTAACCCTAACCCTAACCCTAACCCTAACCTAACCCTAATCCTAACCCTAACCCTAACCATAACCCTAACCGTAACCCTAAACCTAATCCTAACCCTAACTCTGACGCAAACCTAACCCTAACCCTAACCACAACCCTAACCGTAACCGTAACGCAAACCTAACAATCACACCAACCCTAACCCTAACCCTAACTCTAACGCAAACCTAACCCTAACAATAACCCTAACCCTAACACAACCTAAATCTAAACCTAACCCTAACCCGAAACCTAACATTAACCCTAACCCTATCCTAAACCTAACCCTAACCCTAACCCTAACCCTAACCCTATCGCAAACCTAACCCTAACCTTAACCCTAACGCAAACCTAACCCTAACCCTAAACCTAAACGCTAACCCTAACCCTAACCCTAAACTTAATCCTAACCCTAAACCTAACTCTAAACCTAACCCAAACGCAAACCTAACCCTAATCCTAACCCTAAACCCAACCCTAACGCAAACCTAACCCTAACCCTAACCCTAACCCTAACTCTAACCAAAACGCAAAACTAACCCTAACCCTAACCCTAACCCTAACCCTAATCCTAACCCTAACCCTAACGCAAACCTAACCCTAACCCTAACGATAACCCTAACCCTAACGCAAACCTAACCCTAACCCTAACACTAATCCTAACCCTAACGCAAACCTAACCCTAACCCAAACCTAACCCCAAACCTAACCCTAACACTAACCCTAACCTTAACGCAAACGTAATCATTAACTTAACGCTAACCTTAAACCCTAACGCTAATGCTAACCCTAACCCTAACCCTAACCCTAAACCCTAGCCCTAACCCTAACCGTAACCCTAACCCTAACCGTAACCCTAACCCTAACCCAAACGCAAACCTTACTCTAACCCTAAACTTAAACCTATCCCTAACCCTAACCCTAACCCTAACTCTAACCCTAACCCTATACTGACGCAAACCTAACCCTAACCCTAACAGTAACCCTAACCGTAACCCTAAACCTAAACCTAACACTAACCCTAAACCTAACCCTAACCCTAACCCTACGGCAAACCTAACCCCAACCCTAACCCTAATCCTAACCCTAACCCTAAACCTAAACCCTAACCCTAACCCTAACCCTAAACCTAATTCTAACCCTAAACCTAACCCTAAACCTAACCCTAACGCAAACCTAACCCTAATCCTAACCCTAAACCCAACCCTAAGGCAAACCTAACCCTAACCCTAACCCTAACCCTAACTCTAACCCTAACGCAAACCTAACCCTAACCCTAACACTAACCCTACCCTAACGCACACCTAACCCTAACCATAACCCTAACCCTAACGCAAACCTAACCCTAACCCTATCCCTAACCCTAAACCTACCTTAACGCATACCTAACCCTAACCCTAACTCTAAATCTAACGCATAGCTAACCCTAACCCTAACCCTAACCCAAACTCTAATCCTAACTCAAACCTAAACCTAACCCTAAGTCTAACCCTAAACCTAACACTAACGCATAGCCAACCCTAACCCTAATCCTAACCGTAACCCTAACGCAAACCTAACCCGAAAAATAACGCTAACCCTAACACAAACACAAACCTAACCCTAACCCTAACCATGACCATAACACTAAAGCAAACCTGACCATAACCCTAACCATAACCATAACCCTAACGCTAATGCATACCTAACCCTAACCCTAACCCAAACCCTAACGCAAACCTAACCCTAAACCTAACCCTAACCCTATCGCAAACCTAACCCTAACCCTAACCCTAACGCAAACATAAAGCTAACCCTAACCCTAACCCTAACCCTAACCCTAACCCTAACCCTAACCCAAACAGAAACCTAACCCTAACCCTAACCCTATCGCAAACCTAACCCCAACCCTAACCCTAACCCTAACCCTAACCCTAAACCTAAACCCTAACCCTAACCCTAACCCTAAACCTAATCCTAATCCTAACCCTAAACCCAACCCTAAGGCAAACCTAACCCTAACCCTAACCCTAACCCTAACTCTAACCATAACGCAAAACTAACCCTAACACTAACCCTAACCCTAACCATAATCCTAACCAAACCCTAACGCAAACCTAACCCTAACCCTAACCCTAACCCTAACGCAAACCTAACCCTAACCCTAACCCTAACCCTAACCCTTACGCAAACCTAACCCTAACACAAAACCTAAGCCTAAACCTAACCCTAACACTAACCCTAACCTTAACA
Source organism: Rhinolophus sinicus (assembly GCF_057876585.1). Taxonomy (NCBI): domain Eukaryota; kingdom Metazoa; phylum Chordata; class Mammalia; order Chiroptera; family Rhinolophidae; genus Rhinolophus; species Rhinolophus sinicus. The sequence goes on from NC_142516.1 coordinate 86,677,591, forward strand.
CAAACCTAATCATAAACTTAACGCTAACCTTAAAACCCTAACGCTAAACCTAACCCTAACCCTAACCCTAACCCTAATCCCTAACCCTAACCCTAACCCTAAACCCTAGACCTAACCCTAACCGTAACCCTAACCCTAACCGTAACCCTAACCCTAACCCTAACGCAAACCTTACCCTAACCCTAAACTTAACCCTAACCCTAACCCTAACCCTAACCCTAACCCTAACCCTAACGGAAACCTAACCCTAACCATAACATTAACCCTAAACCTAACCCTAAACCTAAACCTAACCCTAAACCTAACCCTAACGCAACCTAACTCTAACCCTAAACCTAACCCTAAACCTAACCCTAACCCTAACCCTAACCCTAAGCCTAACGCTAACCCTAACCCTAACCCTAACCTAACCCTAACCCTAACCCTAACCCTAACCTAACCCTAACCCTAACCCTAACCCTAACCCTAACGCAAACCTAACCCTAACCCTAACCGTAAAACAAAACTAACCCTAACCCTAACCCAAAACCTAATCCTAACCCAAACCCTTACGCAAACCTAACCCTAACCCTAACCATAACCCTAACCCTAACCGTAACGCAAACCTAACAATAACACTAACCCTAACCCTAACCCTAACCCTAACGCAAAGCTAACCCTAACCCTAACACTAACCCTAACACAACCTAAATCTAAACCTAACCCTAACCCGAAACCTAACATTATTCCTAACACTAACCTAACCCTAACCCTAACCCTTACCCTAACCGTAAGCATAACTGTAAAGCAAACCTAACCCTAACTCTAACCCTAACATATCCCTGAACCTAATCCTAACCCAAACACTAACGTTAACGCAAACGTAACCCTAATACTAACCCTAACCATAAAACACTAAAGCTAACCCTTACTTGAACCCTAACCCTAACCCTAACCCTAGACCTAACCCTAACCCAAACACTAACCATAACGAAAACACTAACCCTAACCCTAACCCTAACCCTAACCCTAATGCAAAACTAACCCTAACCCTAACCCTAACCCTAACCCTAACCCTAACGCAAACCTAACCCTAACCCTAACCCTAAACCTAACCCTACCCATAATACTACCCTTAACCCGAACCATAACGAAAACCTAACCCTAACACTAACCCTATCCCTAACCCTAACCCTAACGGAAACATAACCCTAACCCTAATCCTAAACCTAACGCAAACCTAACCCTAAATCCTAACACTAAACCTAACCCTAACCTAACATTAACCTAACCGTAACCCTAACCATAAACCCTAATACTAACCCTAACACTAACCATACCCCTAACGCAAACTTAACCCTAACCGTAAGCCTAACCCTAAACTTAACCATAACCCTAACACTAACGCTAACCTAACCCTAATCCTAACACTAACCATAACCCTAACCCAATCGGAAAACTAACCCTAACCCTAACCCTAACCCTAACCCTACCGTAACGCAAACCTAACCCTAACACTAACCCTAAGCCTAATCCTAACCCTAAACCTAACGCAAACCTAACCCTAACCCTAACGATAACCCTAACCCTAACACTAACCCTAACCCTAACGCAAACCGAACCCTAACCCTAACATTAACCCTAACCCTAACCATAACCCTAACACTAACTCTAAGCCTAACCTAACCCTAACACAAACCTAACCCTAACCCAAACACTAACCCTAACCCGAAACGTAACCCTAACCCTAACCCTACCCTAACCCTAACCCTAACCCTAAACCCTAACCTAACGCTAACCTAACACTAACCCTACCCTAAGATTAACCTAAGCCTAACTCTAACCCTAACCGTAACACTAAACCTAACCCTAGCCCTAACCCTAACGCAAACCTGACCCTAACCTTAACCATAACACTAACCCTAACGCAAACGTATCCCTAAACCTAACCCAAACCCTAACCGTAACCCTAAAGCAAACCTAACCCTGACCCTAACCCTAACGCTAAACTAACCCTAACCCTAACCCTAAACCTACCCTAACCCTAACCCTAACGCAAACATAACCCTAACCCTAAACCTAACCCTAACCCTAATGCAAACCTTTAAACCTAGCCCTAATCCTAACCATAACCCTAACGCAAACAATAACCCTAACACTAACAGTAACCCAAACTCGAAACCGAACCCGAACCCGAACCAGAACCAGTACCCGAACCCGAACCTGAACCCTAACCTTAACCCTAACCCTAACCCTAACCCTAACACTAAACCTAACCCTACACCTAAACTTAACCCTAAACACTAACCCTAACCCTAACCGTAACCCTAAACCTAACTCTAACGCTAACTTAACCCTAACCCTAACCCAAACCCTAACGCAAACCTAACCCTAACCATAACACTAACCCTAACCCTAACCCTAAACCTAACCCTAATCCTAACGCTAACGCTAACCTAACCCTCAGCCAAATCTAACCCTAACTTTAACCCTAAACGTAAACCTAACCCTAAACCTAAACTTAACCCTTAACCCTAACCCTAACCCTAACCCTAACCCTAACTCAAACGCTAACCTAACCCTAACCATAACCCAAACCCTAACGCAAACCTAACCCTAACCCTAACCCTAACCGAAACACTAACGCTAACCCTAACGCGTACCTAACCCTAACCCTAACCCTAACCCTAAACCTAACCATAACCCTAACCCTAACGCAAACCTAACCCTCACCCTAACCCTAACGCTAACCCTAAACCTAATGCAAACCTAACACTAGCCCTAACCCTAACCCTAACCCTAACACTAACCCTAACTCTAACCTATACCTAACCTTAACCCAAACCCTAACCCTAACCCTAACGCAAACCTAACCCTAACAATAACCCTAAGCCTAACCCAAACCCTAACCTAACCCTAACCGTAAAACTAAACCTAACCCTAACCCTAACCCTAAAATCTAACACTAACCCTAACCCTAAACCTAAACCATAAACCCGAACACTAACCTAACAATAACCCTAACACAAACCTAAACCTAATCCTAACCCTAACCCTAACCTTAATCCTAACCCTAACCCTAACGTAATCCTAAGCCAAACCTAACCGTAACCATAACCCTAACCTTATCCCAAAACCCTATCCTAATCCTAACCCTAATGCTAACCTAACCATAAACCTAACCCTAACCCTAAACCAAACCCTAACCCTAACCCTAATATTTACCTTAACACTAACCCTTACACTAACCCTACCCCTAAACCTAACCCTAAACCTAACCCTAACTCTAACCTAAACCTAACTCTAACCCTAACCCTAAACCTCACCCTTATCCTATCCCTAACCCTAACATTTACCTTAACACTAACCCTAAACCTACCACTAAACCTAACCCTAACCCTAAACCTAACCCTAACATTTACCTTAACACTAACCCTTACCCTAACCCTACAACTAACCCTAACTCTAACGCTAACCCTAAACCATACCCTAATCCTATCCCTAACCCTAACATTTACCCTATTCCTAACCCTAACCCTACCCCTAGCCTAAACATAACCCTAAAACTAACCCTAACCCTAACCCTAAACCTAATTCTAACCCTAAACCTAACGTAACCCTAACCCAAACAATAACCCTAAAGCTAACCCTAACCCTAACCTTAATCCTAAACCTAAACCCTAAAATTAACCTAACCCTGAACCTAACCATAACCCTAACCCTAAACCCTATACCTAAACCTAAACCTAACCCTAAACCTAACCCTAAACCTCACTCTAAACATAACCCTAACCCTAAACTCTAACCCTAAACTCTACCCTAAACCTAACCCTCACCCTAAACCATAAACCCTAACACTAACCTAACAATAACCCTAACCCTAACCTAACACTATCCATAACCCTAACCCTAACCCTAACCTAACGCTAACCCATACCCTAAACATAACACTAACCCTAAGCTTAATCCTAAGCCTAACCCTAACTTAACCGTATCCCAAACCCTAACCCTAACCCTAAACCTAACCCTAACACTAAATCTAACCCTAACCCTAACCCCAACCCTAACCCTAAACCTAATCCTAACCCTAACCCTAAACCTAATCCTAACCCTAAACCTAACCTAACCCTAACCCTAACCCTAGCCCTAAACCTAGGCTAACCCTAACCCTAAAACTAACACTAACCCTAACCCTAAACCTAACCCTAACCCTAACCCTAACCCAACCCTAACGTTACCCTAACTGAAACAATAACCCTAACGCTAACCCTAACCCTAACCCAAATCCTAACCCTAACCCTAACCTAACCCTAACCATTAAACTAACCCTAACCCTAACCCTAACCCTAAACTCTAACCCTAAACCTAACCCTAAACCATAAACCCGAACCCTAACCTAACAATAACCCTAACACAAACCTAAACCTAATCCTAACCCTAACCCTAACCTTAATCCTAACCCTAACTCGAACGTAATCCTAACCCAAACCCTAACCCTAACCCTAACCCTAAACCTAACCCTAACCCTAACTCTAACGTAACCCTAACCCAAACAATAACCCTAACGCTAACCCTAACACTAACCCTAACCCTAACCCTAACCGTAACCTAACCCTAACCCTAAAACTAACCCTAACCCTAACCATAACCCTAAACTCTATCCCTAACCCTAACCCTAAACCATAAACCCGAACACTAACCTAACAATAACCCTAACACAAACCTAACCCTAAACCTAAACTTAACCCTAAATCTGACCTTAACCTTAACCCTAATCTAACCTTAACCCAAACCCTAATCCTAACCCTAAACCTAACCTTAATCCTAACCCTAACTCTAACGTAAACCATACCCAAACCCTAACCCTAACCCTAACTATAACCTTAACCCTAAACCCTAAACTTAATCCTAACCCTAACCCTAACCTAACCCTAACCCTATCCCTAAACCTAACCCTAATCCTTACCCTAACCCTAACCCTAACCAAATCCTATCCCTAACCATAACACTAACCTTAACCCTAACATTGACCCTGACCCTAAACCTATCCCTCACCTTCACCCTCAACCTCACACTCACTCTCACCCTCACCCTTACCCTAAACCTAACCCTAACCCTAACATTTACCCTAAACCTAAATATAAACCTAACCCTAACCATAACCCTAACACTAATTTTGACCCTAACCCTAACACTAAACCTAATCCTAAAACTAAATCTAAACTTAACATTGACTCTAACCCTAAAACTAACCCTATCCCTACCCAGTACTTCACACTGACCCTGACCCTGACCCTGAACCTGACCGTGATACTAAACCTAAACCTAACCCTAACCCTAACGCTTACCCTAACATTGACGCTAACACTGACCCTAAACCTAACCCTAACGCCAACCCTAACCCGAACACTAAACTTAAACCTAACCCTGACCCATATCCTGAACCTGACGCTGACCCTGACGCTGACCCTGACCCTTCCCTGACCCTAATCCTAAACCTAACCCTAACACTAACACTAACATTGACCCTAACCATAACACTAACCCTAAATCTTACACTCACCCTAAACTTAACCCTAATCCTGACCCTTATCCTAACCCTATACTTAACCCTAATCCTAATATTGAACCTAACCCTAACCCTAAACCTAACCCTAACCCTAACCCTAAACCCTAACCGTAACGCTAAACCTAAACCTAAAACTAACCCTAAACCTAACCCTAAACCTAACACTAAACCTATCCATAACCCTAAACTCTAACCCTAAACTCTAAACCTAAACCTAACCCTCAACCTAAACTATAAACCCTAACCCTAACACATCAATAACCCTAACCCTAACCTTACCCTAACACTAACCCTAACCCTAACCTAACCCTAACCCAAACCCTAACCCAAACCCTAACCCTAAGTTTAATCCTAACCCTAACCCTAACCTAAACCTAACCCAAACCCTAACCCTAACACTGACCCTAAACCTAACCTTAACCCGAAACCCCAACCCTAACCCTAACCCTAACTCTAACCTAACCCTGAACCTAAACCTAATCCTAACCCTAACCCCAACCCCAACCGTAACCCTAAACCTAACATTTACCCTAACACTAACCCTTAACTTAACCCTACCCTAACCCTAACCCTAACCCTAAAACTAAACCTAAACCCTAACCCAAACACTAACCCTAAACCTAACACTAACCCTAACCATAACCTAACCATAACCCTATAACTAACCCTAACCTTAAACCTAAACCTAACCCTATTTCTACCCTAACCCTAACGAAAAACCTAACCCTAACACTAAACCTAACCATAACCCTAACCTACACCTAACTCTAATTCTAACCATAACAATAACCCTAACCCTATCCCTAACCCGAAACACATACCCTAAACATAACCCTAACCCTACCCCTAAACCTAACACTAGCACTAATCCTAAACCTAAACCCTAACCCTAACCCTAACCCTAAACCCTAACACTAATCCTAAACCTAACCCTAATCCTTACCCTGATCCTAACCCTAACCCTAACCCTAAGGAATAAACCTTAACCCTAAAATAACAATAACCCAAACCCTAACCTAACACTAACCCTAACCTTAACACTAACCTTGACCCTAACCCTAACACTAATCTAACCCTAATCCAAACCCTAATCCTAACCATAAACCTAAACTTAATTCTAAACCTAACGATAACGTAAACCTAACCCAAACCCTAACCCTAACCCTAACCCTAACCCTAATCCTACCCCTAACCCTAAACCCTAACCCTAATCCTAACCATAACGCTAACCTAACCTTAAGCTTAACACTAACACAAACCCTACAAATAACCCTAACATTTACCTTAACACTAACCCTTACCCTAACCCTACCCCTAAAACCAACTCTAACCCTAACCCTAAACCGAAACCTAACCCTAACCCAAACCCTAAACCTAACTCTAACACTAACCCTAAACTTAACCCTAAACCCTAACGCTAATCCAAATCCTACACCTACCCCTAACCCTAACCCTAACCCTAACCCTAAATCGTAACCATAACCCTAACCCTAACCCTAAACCTAACCGTAACCATAACCCTAACGTGAACCTAACACAAACAATAACCCTAACCCTAAACCTAACCCTAAACTTAACCCATCCCTATCGCTAAAACTAACACTAACCCTAACCCTAAGCCTAAACTCTAACCCTAAAATATCCCTAGCCCTAACCCTAAACCATAAACCCGAACCCTAACCTAACAATAACCCTAACACTAACCTAACCTTAACCCTAAACATTACCCTAACCCTGACCCTAACCCTAACCCAAACCTTAATCTAAACTTAACCCAAACCATAATTCTAACCCTAACCTAACCTTAATCCTAACCCTAACCCTAACGTAACCCTAACCCAAACATTAACCCTAACCCGTATCCTAACTCTAAACTTAACCCTAAACCCTAAACCTAATCCTAGCCCTAACGCTAACCTAACCCTAACCCTAACCCTAACCCTAAACCTAACCCAAACCCTATCCCTAACCCTAACATTTACCGTAACCCTAACCCTAACCCTAACATTACCCCTTACCCTAAACCTAACCCTAACCCTAATCCTAACCTAAACCCTAACCCTAACCCTAACCCTAGCCATAAACCTAACCCTAAACCTTAATCCACACGCTAACCCTAAACCTAACCTAACCCTAACCCTAAACCTAACCCAAACCCTAACGCTAAACAAACCCCTAACCCTAACCTAACCCTAAACAAAACCCTAACCCTAACCCTAACCCTAACCCGAACCCTAACCTAAAATAACTCAAACCTAACACTACCCCTAAACCTGTCCCTAAACCTAACATTTACCCAAAACCTAACCCTAACACTAACCCTAAACCTAACCCTATTCCTGAATTCTAACCCTAATCTCTAACCTTAACCCTAAACTTAACCATAAACCATAAACCCTAATCCTAACCTAACAATAACCCTAACCCTAATCTCACCCTAAGCCAAACCCTAACCCTAAACCTAACCCTAAACCTAACCCTAATCCTAACCTTTACCCTAAACATAAACCTAACCCTACCCTAACACTCACCCTAATCCTAACCTAACCCTAAACCTAAACCTAGCCCTAACCCTAACCCTAATCCTAACCCTAACCCTAACCTAACCCTAAACCTAATCCTAGCCCTAACCCGAGCCGTAACACTAAAACATAAACCCAAACACTTACCTAACAATAACCCTAACACTAACCTAAACTTAAACCTAACCTTTACCCAAACGCTGACACTAACCCTAACCCTAATCTAACTTCACACAAACCCTAATCCTCACCCTAACCTAAACTTAATCATAACACTAAACCTAACGTAACCCTAACCCAAACCATAACCCTAACCCGTACCCTAACTCTAACATTAACCCTAAAGCCTAAACCTAATCCTAACCCTAACGCTAACCTAACCCTAACTCTAACCCTAACCCTAACCCAAACCCTAACCCTAAACCTAACATTTACCTTAACACTAACCCTTACCCTAACCCTACCCCTAACCCTAACCTAACCCTAACCCTAACTCTAACCCTAACCTAAATCTAAGTCTAATCCTAACCCTAACACTTACCCTAACCCTATCCGTAACCCTAACATTTACCATAACTCTAACCCTAACTCTAAAGCGACCCCGAACCCTAACCCTAACCCTAATCCTAACCTAAACCCTAACCCTAAACCTAATCCTAAACCTAACCCTAACCCTAACCCTAACTCTAACCGTAACCTAAACCTAAGTCTAATATTAACCCTAACACTTACCCTAACCCTATCCCTATCCCTAACATTTACCCTAACCCTAACCCGAAATCTAACCCTACCCCTAACCCTAGCTCTAACCCTAACCCTAATCATAACCTAAACCCTAATCCTAAACCTAAACCTAACCCTAACCCTACCCTAAACCCTAACACTAACCCTAAACCTAACCCTAAATCTAACCCTAAAGCTAACCCTAAACTAACCCTAAACCTAACCATAACCCTAAACTCTAACCCTAAACTCTAAACCTAAACCTAACCCACACCCTAAACTATAAACCCTAACCTTAACACATCAATAACCCTAACCCTAACCTAACCCTAACCCTAACCCTAACCTAACCTAACCCAAAGCGTAACCCTAACCCTGACCCTAACCTTAACCATAACCCGAAAACCTAACCCTAACCCTAACCCTACCTCTAACCTAACCCTGAACCTAAACCTAATCCTAACCCTAATCCTAACCCCAACCATAACCCTAACCCTAACATTTACCCTAACACTAACCCTTACCTTAAGCCACCCCTAACCCTAACCCTAACCATAAACCTAAACCCTAACCCTAAACTAATTATAAACCTAACCCTAAGCCTAACCCTAACCCTATACCTAACCCTAACCCTAACCCAAACCTAACACAATCCCTAACCGAAACCCGAAACCTAACACTAAACCTAACCCTAACCCTAATCCTAAACCTAAACCCTAACCCTAACCCTAACACTAAACCTAAACCTAACCCTAAACCTGCCCTAACCTTAAAACTAAACCTAACATTAACCGTAAACCTAACCCTAAACCTGACCCTATTCCTGAATTCTAACCCTAATCTCTAACCCTAACACTAAAACTAACCCTAAAACATAAACCCTAACCCTAACCTAACAATAATCCTATCCCCAACCTAACCCTAAACCTAACCCTAACCCTAACCTAACCCTAACCCTAACCCTAACCCTAAAACCTAAACCAATTCACTAACTTAACACTAACCCTAACCCTAATCCTAAACTAACCCTGTCCCTAACCCTAAACCTAACGTAACCCAACCCAAAACACTAACCCTAACGCTAAACCTAACCTTAACCCTAACCCTAACATAACCC